>NC_036842.1:46031950-46125031 GCF_002910315.2 Salvelinus sp. IW2-2015
GCATCTAACTCTTTTAAGGGGGGGGGGGTTAGAAGGATTACTTTATCCTATCCTAGGTATTCCTTAAAGACGTGGGTTTCAGGTGTCTCCGGAAGGTGGTGATTGACTCCGCTGACCTGGCGTCGTGAGGGAGTTTTTTCACCATTGGGTGCCAGAGCAGCGAACAGTTTGACTGGGCTGAGCGGAACTGTACTTCCTCAAAGGTAGGGAGCGAGCAGCCAGAGGTGGATGAACGCAGTGCCCTTGTTTGGTGTAGGCCTGATCAGAGCCTGAAGGTACGGAGGTGCCGTCCCTCCACAGCTCCGTAGCAAGCACCATGGTCTTGTAGCGATGCGAGCTTCAACTGGAAGCCATGGAGAGAGCGAGAGCGGTGACGTGAGAGACTTGGAAGGTTGAACACCAGACAGGCTGCGGCGTTCTGGATGAGTTTAGGGTTAATGGCCACAGCAGGGAGCCCAGCCAACAGCGAGTTGCAGTAATCCAGACGGGAATGACAAGTGCCTGATTAGGACCTGCGCCCTTCCTGTGTGAGCAGGGTCCTACTCTGCGAATGTTGTAAAGCATGAACCTCACAGGAACGGGTCACCGCCTTGATGTTGGTTAGAACGACAGGGTTTGTCCAGGATCACGCCAAGTTCTTAGCACTCTGGGAGGAGGACACAATGGAGTTGTCAACCGTGATGGCGAGATCATGGAACGGCAGTCCTTCCCCGGAGGAAGAAGCAGCTCCGTCTTGCCGAAGGTTCAGCTTGAGGTCGGTGATCCGTCATCCACACTGATATGTCTGCCAGACATGCAGAATGCGATTCGCCACCTGGTTATCAGAGGGGGAAGAGAAGATTAATTGTGTGTCGTCTGCATAGCAATGATAGGAGAGACCATGTGAGGATATTGTGGCGAAAATTCCTGCACTTAAGTGCACTGCCACTTAAGAGCTCATGAGAGCAGTAGGAAGGAGGAGATAAAAGAGCCGTTAAGCTCTATTGAGAGAGAGCTCTTGTTGGCGCGACAGTTTGGTTTGTGTGTGCTATGCAACGACGTGTTTGCTCTCATTCGGACCCGCGACAGTTTTGTTGGTGTCTATGCTGCAGAGGTGTTTTTGTTTGTCTCAGCGTATGTGGTTGTACAGTGTTTGGATCAATCCTCGGTGTGATGCTCGACGACGTGGTTGTTCTCATTTGGGACTGCGATGGTTATGGATCCAATGGATTAGTAGCAACATGGTTGTGAAGCGTTCAACTACAACCCAACATACCATCGGACAGTCAGACCGGATACCTGCACCCTCCAGATCACAAGCTAAGCCCTCTCTTGTTCTTTTTCTCTCTTTCTTTTCCCGCTATGTTCCAGTGCTTTACACTGAAACGACTATTTCCTAAGTACATTGAAGGGTCATTGGAGCTGGACTAGTGTGTATATGAACACCACACATTCATACCCTCTGCACTCCTTCCCTGGAAGAGAATACAAACTCTTGAAAATCCTCTGTGTGATGACTGGTTTCATTCGTATTGTATGAAGTTGCTGTTTATTTGCTCTGCCATTATTGTTATAAGGTATGTTTGGTGGGTTACCAAGAATTGTGGAAGGACTGTGCAGTGATGTGTGATCTATAGGGTGTGTATTCTTTTTCTCTCCCGCGGCTATCTGGTCAACAGGCTACACTCTAGGCAGTCTCTTCTGTTGATGTGTGTGGGTCTGGTAGTGTACTCTCGCTGTTCTACTATTCTTTTCTTTCGGCAGGGTTAATACCTGCCTGGCGCTCCGAACAAAATCTTCTATACCTCTCTAATTAATACCGCTACAGAAGTGGCGCCCGAACAGGGACTTGAAGAGAAACACCCATGACACCATCCACAAAGGTTGAATCATGTCTTTTGTGGGAACCCCATACTGTGTCAATGTGACACACCTAATGTAATCCGTGTTCAAGTTCTTTCATTGTGGGGAAGGATTCGATGAACTAATGGAGTTGGATAGCACTGACCCTAATCCCCAGGTTTCTGGCTCGCCTATAACCTCTCCACCATTACCCTCACCTCAACCTCTCCTGTTACCCTGCCCAGAGAGACTGGGAGAGGTGTCTCTGTGATCCACTGGACGACTGGAACATCAATGGACCCACACCAATCATAGTTTGACAATGCAGGAGAATGCCATTTCGCAAACTCAGTGAATGTGTGGAGGCTCATCAGACAGATGTGCAGCTGAGGTTGGATACCTTCCCTGTCAAATGGAGGAAAAACCAACAACAAATTGTTCAGAGACAAAAATATTTACAACGATTCTCTGAAACAGGATATTCAGCGGACAACTGCACCAGTTCAAAACACAAATGAAATCTAACCATCAGCAAATCCTAATCTATCTTAAGGAGGAAAAAAACAGAGAGCAGAGGAGTCTGCCTCTGTTGTGAAGGGAGTGTGTTCTTATCTGAAGGAAGTTATGGAGGACATGAAAAACTCTCTCACAGGGACTACGATTGTTGATTGAACAAAACTAAAAAGGACACCGTTAATAGATGGAAAAAGCACAGAAGGCCACAGACCTTCAAATGGAAGAGCTGCACCAGGAGGAAATGAAAGGCTTTCCCTTCTGGACAAATCTTCTGTACCTCCCTCAGGTTTTACCTCTGCCACTGGCTTGTCAGTAACGGAATAGGAAACAGGTAGCACTAACAAAACCCCCTATGAAGATACTGTTAAACAGAACTCCCGCTGAAAAAGTCATGCACTATTTAGAGGTGGGAGCCCGTAACATTGAAGATGACATTTCTCCAGTCAACCGCTACCAAGATGTGACTTAGTTCTAGTCTGATGGAAATCTGGTCCCTGAGATCTTAGAGAGCGGTAGAAATGGTCTGCCGTGATGCCTGACGCAGCTCCCATCTCTCTATCATCATCTTGAACTCTACATCTTCTCTCCCTTTTACTATTGTAAAGTGGTTGTTCCACTGGATATCATAAGGTGAATGCACCAATTTGTAAGTCGCTCTGGATAAGAGCGTCTGCTAAATGACTTAAATGTAATGTAAATGTGTTGTGTGACAAAACTGCACATTTTAGAGTGGCCTTTATTGCCCCCAGCACAAGGTGCACATGTGTAATGACCATGCTGTTTAATCAGCTTCTTGGTATTCCACACCTGTCAGGTGGATGGATTATCTTGGCAAAGAGAAAAATTCTCACTAACAGGAATGTAAACAAACTTGTGCACAAAATTTGAGAGAAATAAGCTTTTTGTGTGTATGGAACATTTCTGGGATCTTTTATTTTTTGCTCATGAAACATGGGACCAACACTTTACATGTTCCGATTATATTTCTGTTCAGTATGGAGCTCACCTTTGCTACAGTCACATCCCTTTCACCTCCTCCTATGCCTCCACCAGTATTACTCAGCCGCCGACTGTCTGATTCAATGTAGCAGAATTAAATACCCACAAAATGTATTCTGTGGGTGCTAGATTGACTCAGTTCACACCGTCTGCTCTGCTGGCTGCTGAGGTTGATGCGGAGAAGGAGGAGGTCAGTGAGTGTAGCAGAGGGGTGACTGTATAGCACAATGTGAGCTAGTTGACAGCTGAGTGCTAGGCTGCTTCTCAATTCATCCTTCCTTGATTCCTCTTCGCCTCCTTTTCAAAACCAACTGGAGAAGGTCAGTGGGGAGGAACTTTGCACCTTCTCTTCCAATAAAGTTGCGATACAATACAGGTGAGGAGATGGGATGTGAGGAATCAAGGAAAGACAAAGTAAGACAAAGCCCTAATAGCCATTGTGTGGTGATGTCACCCACCCTGAGACCTAAAGTATTGTTATCCTAGCCCTACCAAGATCATGGTTTTTGGAGGATAATGGATGCTGCTTAGTGGGTATGAAGTGCTGTTACGGATAGGGGTTGCATCCTAGGTCAGCAATACAGGGATTGTTACATCAACACCAGTGATCAAGGACATCAGATGTAGCTGCAGATCTGTTCAGTATCATCAGACAAAATGAGAGTGAGTGACCAAATAAAACAGACAAACAGGGAATGTTCAATGACCAAAAATACACTATAATTAAATCAAAGAATCAACACTTTATTTCATATCATACAAAGAACGCCTACACCACCGTTCAAAGGTTTGGGGTCACCTAGAAAAAAAAATTGCCGATTAAAATAACATCGAATTGATCAGAAATACAGTGTAGACATTGTTAATGTTGTAAACGACTATTATAGCTGGAGACGGCGTACAGAGGCCCATTATCAGCAACAATCACTCCTGTGTTCCAATGGCACGTTGTGTTAGCTAATCCAAGTTTATCATTTTAAAAGGGTAATTTATCAATACAAAACCCTTTGCAATTATGTTATCAGAGCTGAAAACTGTTGTTATGATTAAAGAAGCAATTAAACTGGCCTTCTTTAGACTAGTTGAGTATCTGGAGGAACAGCATTTGTGGGTTCGATTACAGGCTCAAAATTGCCAAACAAATACCTTTYTTCTGAAACTCATCATATTCTTGTTCGGAGAAATGAAGGTTATTCTATGCGAGAAATAGCCAAGAAACTGAAGATCTCATACAACGCTGTGTACTACTCCCTTCACACAACAGCTCAAAATGGCTCTAACCAGAATAGAAAGAGGAGTGGGAGGCCCTGGTGCACAACTGACCAAGAGGACAAGCACATTAGAGTGTCTAGTTTGAGAAACAGATGCCTCACAAGTCCTCAACTGGCAGCTTGATTAAATTGTACCCGCAAAACACCAGTCTCAACAGTGAAGAGGCGACTCCGGGATGCTGGCCTTCTAGGCAGAGTTGCAAAGAAAAAGCCATATCTCAGGCTGGCCAATAAAAAGAAAAGATTAAGATTGGCAAAAGAACACAGACACTGGACAGAGGAACTTTGCCTCGCAGGCCAGCATCCCAGAGTCGCCTCTTCACTGTTGACGTTGAGACTGGTGTTTAAGACCAGGTAAATTAGACCAGGACTTGCTTCATTATTCTCAAGTGATATAACATTACATATTTCAGTGCAATTGTGTTTTTGTATTATCATAGTTCTCTTTGGGACTGGAAGTCTGTTCATTAGCTAGCTAATGTTAACTTAGCAACTGGCTAGAAAGTTAACGCGTTGTTTTTTTTAGCAGATCAAGCTAACATTTGTGTTGTAAAAAAAATGGGATGGCTGTCTATCCTATTTATATGTAGTTAGCTAGCGGACGTTACCTAGAATACTATTGTTAACTTAAGAAACAACTTACCGTGTGCTACTCATCATCCTGGCTTCCACCTCCTGCTGCTAACATTACTATCAATCCAGGTAATGCATGCTGCTGCAAATACTATGGCCAAAATTAGAAAATAACTACATTAAGTTAGCTGTTGACAGCAGTGATGGAACAGCTGTTGTTAACAAACACACCGGAAGTTCTTTGGGGTTCCGCTCCTCTTCAAAAAGCTATTAAAAAGTCTATAGTGAAGGGGAAATGACTCACTAGCTGGTAAACAGTTCCCTGCTTTGGGTCATTAAAGGGGATGCTAATCCTATGCAGTCTGGGACTCCACTCGCCCCTTAATGGAGCCCCCACCCCCCTTTAATCTTTGCCTACTTTTAATCCTGCATGGAAATTATAAGATACATTTTCTGTATATTTTCAATCCCCTGGAGCAAATTAGGCATTATATCAGAGTCGTACACTCAACAGAAGATATGACTCTTTATATTTTATTTGTAGTCTATTAAAAATAACTTATCTATAGTGGCGACTGTTTTTTTTAAGTAATTGGATAATGCTTCGTTTTTAATTACTCTGTCACCATTTGAAAAATAATAATACTCTCCATCCTTTCGAGAAGAAGTGCACTTTAATAATACAAACTGGATTTCAACATTTTGGGATAATGATTAAAGGGGGAATCTGCAACAACAATAACAAAGCAGACATCACATCACTGAGGGATGGGGCTGGAGAAATGTAACCTCTTGAATTCGTAGACAGAGATTACCATATACAATTTAATTAATGTTACAGTAATTTAAGAATTTAAGTAATAAAATGTTACTGTTGGTTATATTTCTGGTAACATTTTGAATACACCATTTGTCTCTTTCTTTGTTGACAAGTTTCAATCAGATGCTTATAATAAAAACAAGCACAAATGCAAGCAAGCACAACTGCATGCAGACATGCACGCACATACACCTAAAATGTGAGAAAACTGGTTATTTGGGTACCCGTTGAAGGAGGGTTATGAGAGGGAGACCATATCCAGTTCTAAACAGTCCTGCAACTTAGAGAGAGTCGGAAAGGGGAATTCATTAAAATGTCATAATCACTGCAGAAGGAGAGATACTAAGGATGGAAGACGTGTTGAAAGTGACACAGTCTGAAAACATGAGCCAGCTGGCTGTACTGTAGAACATGAACCACAGCATACATGGAGGAGGGACAGAACTGTCTGATACATGTTACTGTGCCAAATGCATGGGCCCTCAGAAAATAAGTTATTTAGTAATTGGTCCTGTATACGTATATACTGACAAGGACATAGCCATAGCTAATAGCAATGGTGATGGTAAACTGGCATTCCTCAGAAAATGTTTTTCAAGTTACCAACTCATTATTGTTGTTTCAATATTCATGCATTGTTGACATAAAAAAATTTCAAGTCTGGTTTGTGACAGGATGAGTAACCACAATACCCACTTAATGTGCTTGAGGCCTTAACCTCTCTTGGGTAGGGGGCAGTATTTTCACGTCCGGATGAAAAGCGTGCCCAGAGTAAACTCCCTGCTACTCAGGCCCAGAGGCTAGGATATGCATATTATGAGTAGATTTGGATAGAAAACACTCTGACGTTTCTAAAACTGTTTGAATGATGTCTGTGAGTATAACATAACTCATATGGCGGGCAAAAACCTGAGAAAAATCCAACCAGGAAGTGGAAAATCTGAGGTTTGTAGTTTTTCAAGTGATTGCCTATCCAATATACYGTGTCTATGGGGTCAGGTTGCACTTCCTAAGGCTTCCACTAGATGTCAACAGTCTTTAGAACGTTGTTTCAGGCTTCTATTATGAAGGGGGAGCGAATAAGAGCTGTTTAAACCAGTGGTCAGGCTGAAAGTTTAGTCATGCGCACGGCCGTGAGCACGAGCTCCGTTCCCTTTCCTTTCTAAAGACAAAGGAATTGTCCGGTTGGAATATTAATGAAGATTTATGATAAAAACATCCTAAAGATTGATTCTATATATCGTTTGACATGTTTCTACAAACTGTAATGGAACTTTTTTGACTTTTTTACTGGACTAAACGCACGAACAAAAAGGAGGTATTTGGACATAAAGATGAAATGTATCGAACAAAACGAACATTTGTTGTCTAACATGGAGACCTGGGAGTGCCATCAGATGAAGATCATCAAAGGTAAGTGATTCATTTTAACGCTATTTCTGACTTTTGTGACACCTCTCCTTGGTTGGAAAATGGCTGTATGATTTTCTGTGGCTAGGCGCTGACCTAACATAATCGCATGGTGTGCTTTTTCCTTGAAAGCCTTTTTGAAATCTTACACAGCGGTTTCATTAAGGAGAAGTGTATCTTTAATCGTATGTTAACCTCTCTGGGATTTGCACATTTGTGGCCTGCTGGAGGTCATTTTGCAGTGTTCAGGCAGTGCTTCACCTTGCACAAAGGCGGAGGTAGCGTTCCTGCTGCTGGGTTGTTGCCCTCCTACGGCCTCCTCCACGTCTCCTGATGTTCTGGCCTGTCTCCTGGTAGCGCCTCCATGCTCTGGACACTACGCTGACAGACACAGCAAACCTTCTTGCCACAGCTCGCATTGATGTGCCATCCCGGATGAGCTGCACTACCTTAGCCACTTGTGTGGGTTGTAGACTCYGTCTCATGCTACCACTAGAGTGAGAGCACCGCCAGCATTCAAAAGTGACCAAAACATCAGCCAGGAAGCATAGGAACTGAGAAGTGGTCTGTGGTCACCACCTGCAGAATCAGTCCTTTATTGGGTGTGTCTTGCTAATTGCCTATAATTTCCACCTTTTGTCTATTCCATTTGCACAACAGCATGTGAAATKTATTGTCAATCAGTGTTGCTTCCTAAGTGGACAGTTTGATTTCACAGAAGTATGATTGACTTGGAGTTACATTGTGTTGTTTAAGTGTTCCCTTTATTTTTTTGAGCAGTGTGGTATCCCAATGAAAATTCATTGAACAGACAGTGACCTAAAAAAAAAAAAAAATCTGAATGGTTAGTCCTCGGGGTTTTGCCTGCTCATTAAGTTCTGTTATACTCACAGACATGATTCAAACAGTTTTAGAAACGTCAGAGTGTTTCCTATCCAAATCTACTAATAATATGCATAGCTTATATTCTGGGGATGAGTAGAAGGAAGTTGAAATTGGGCACACTATTTATCCAAAAGTGAAAATGCTGCCCCCTATCCTAGAGAAGTTAACAAGTCCAATACAGCATATGAAAGGTACACATCTTGTGAATCAAGCCAACATGTCCGATTTTTAAAATGTTTTACAGAGAAGACAAAATATGTAAATCTATTAGCTAACCACGTTAGCAAAAGACACCACTTTTCTAACTCCATCAGTTTCTTACTCCATCACTAGCTATCACAAATTCGACCAAATAAAGAAAGAAATAGCCACTAACCAAGAAAAAACATCATCAGATGACAGTCTGATAACATATTTATTGTATAGCATATGTTTTGTTCGAAAAATTTGCATATTTCAGGTATAAATCATAGTTTACATTTCAGCTACAATCAGAAATTGCACCGAAAGCAGCCATAATATTTACAGACACCAACGTCAAATACCTAATTACTCATCATAAAACATTTCTGAAAAATACATAGTGTGCAGCAATTGAAAGACAGGCATCTTGTGATTCCAGACAATATTTCCGATTTATTAAATGTTTTACAGCGAAAACAAAATGTAGCGCTATATTAGCRTAGCCACAATAGCCAGAAACACTTGGGCGCCCACGACCAGTTCACATGCACGACAGATATATGAAATAACATCATAAATTGGGTCTTACTTTTGCTGATCTTTCATCAGAATGTTGAWCAAGGTGTCCTTTGTCCAGATGAGTCGTTGTTTGGATTCAGAATGGCAACTTTCCCTCTTCATTTAGCATGGGCACTAGCCGAGTGGCACGGATCTCTCCAACGTAAACAAAGTCAGAGAACGGAACACGGCAAAACTCCCGAAAAAATTCAAATAATCTGATTAAACTATATTGAAAAAACATACATTACGATGATATGGTCACATGTATCAAATAAAATCMGAGCCGGAGATAGTTGTCGTCCATAACGGCAGCAAAACAGAAGGCAATCCCACTTCCAAGTCGCGCGCTTCAGAGTACCGGAAGTGGACGGTCACGTCAAAGAAATAGCTTTTATTCCACCTCAGACCAAGATAAACACAAAATTTCTTCTCTCACATCCTCTTGACACCCAGAGGAAGGCGTATGAAGTGTACGTAGGCTCCTACGTGTCATGACCATGTATAGGCAGAAAGTTGAACAGAGCATAGATTTCTGACATTCTACTTCCTGGTCAGGGAAAGTGCTGCCAAATGACTTCTGTTTCACTCAGAGAAAAAATTCAAACGGTTTWAGAAACTAGAGAGTGTTTTCTATCCAATAGTAATAATAATATGCATATTGTASGAGCAAGAATTGAGTACGAGGCCGTTTGAAATGGGCACCTTTTATCTGGCTACTCAATACTTTCCCTTGCAGCCATAACAGGCTAGCTTGATCTGAGGTCGAACAAGAGCTCTTGGAATGACGTGTCCAGAATTTCCTTTCTCTACCTAGGCGCGGGAAGCACCTCCATATTGTCTTATGATAAGCGTTCGGTATACACGGCTAATATCTCCGGCTCTGATTTTATTTGATGCATGTGATAATAACATCGTAAAGAAGGTTTTTTCAACCGAGTTCTATCAGTTTATTCAACGTTTATTTGGACTTTTGGAGTTTTCCGTTCTTTGCGTCGATAGAAACTGGGAACGTCATCAACATTGGCTAGCATTGTGGCACGAATTCGACAGGAGAAAAGGACATTCTAAAACCAAACAACGATTTATYCTCGAYCTAGGACTCCTTGTACAAGATTCTGATGGAAGCTCAACAAAAGTAAGAACMATTTATGATGTTATTTCGTATTTCTGTGGAAAATGTTATTCCTATTCTCTGCCGTTTTGGCGGGTGCTGTCTCGCAATAACGCAAGCTGTTGTTATGGTAAAGTTATTTTAAAAGTCTAACACGGCGGTTGCATTAGAATCAGTGTATCTTTCATTTGCCATAACAACAAGTATTTTTATGTAAAGTTTATGATGAGTTCTTTTGGTCAGATTAGGTGAGTGTCCAAAATAGCTCCGGACATTCTGGTGAATGAATGCTACATATTCACAATGTATAACCACGGTGTTGCAGTTCTAAATATGCACATTTCGAACAAAACATAAGTGTATTGTATAACCTGATGTTATAAGACTGTCATCTGATGAAGTTGGTCAAGGTTAGTGATTCATTTTAATATCTTTTGCTGGTTTTTGCGAATGCTATCAATGCGGTGAATAAATGCGGTTGTGTGTTTGGCTATTGTGGTAAGCTAATATAATGCTATATGTGTTTTCGCTGTAAAACACTTAAAAAATCTGAAATATTGGCTGGATTCACAAGATGTTATCTTTCATTTGCTGTACACCATGTATTTTTCATAAATGTTTTATGATGAGTATTTAGGTATTTCACGTTGCTCTCTGTAATTATTCTGGCTGCTTTGGTGAATATTTTTGATGGTAGCTGCAATGTAAACTATGAATTTATGACCTAAATATGCACATTTTCGAACAAAACATTAATTTATTGTATAACATGTTATAAGACTGTCATCTGATGAAGTTGTTTCTTGGTTAGTGACTAATTATATCTCTATTTGGTCGGTTTTGTGATAGCTACCTATGCRGTAGAAACATGGTGAAAATATGCGGTTGAGTCTTTGGCTATTGTGGTTAGCTAATAGAAATACATATTGTGTTTTCGCTGTAAAACATTTTMAAAATCGGAAATGATGGCTGGATTCACAAGATGTTTATCTTTCATTTGCTGTATTGGACTTGTGATTTCATGATATTTATATGCTATTATTTACTTGTGGCGCTATGCTTGGCTATGCTAGTCAGCTTTTACTGATGAGGATGCTCCCGGATCCGGGATGGGTGTTAAGTAAAGGTTAATATCCATAAACCACCGCCAACAGAACAATACAATAAATGGGTCAAACAAAACCCTTTAAATACCAGCATACCGTGCAATAAGCACTACAAGAAACAATTACCGACAAGGACATGGGGGGACCAGAGGGTTAAATATACAACATGTAATTTATGGAATTGGAACCAGGTGTGATGGAAGACAAGACAAAACCAATGGAAAATTAAAAGTGGATCAGCGATGGCTAGAAGGTCGGTGACTTCGACCACCGAACGTCGCCCGAACAAGGAGATGGACACACTTCGGCGGAAGTCGTGACACGGTCTTGGTTTTGCGACGAGACCGCTGCTTACAGCTGCCGCTGATAAAACAGGGTAGATTGAAGTACTAATACTAATTGCCTTGCAAAGTTGAAGAGCACACATCCCGGTACTAATTGCTGATTGCCTAGGAGAGGAGAAATCAGCCCCTCCAATACAGCCACTGATTACCAAAACAACAACAGTTACAAATTGCCCTGCCCCTTAATCCTGGTTGATGTGTCAAGTATTTCGCTACACTCGCAATAACATTTGCTAAATATGTGTATGCGACCAATAAAATTTGATTCAATTTTGATTTGAACAATCAGCTGCAAGTTAATAGCAGTTAGCGGTTCACACACCAAATAGGCCACTAGGAAGAAAGGGAGCACTTAAAGTAGATAGCCCTAACTAGCAAAAAAGAGTACTAGACAATAAGAGATAAAGAAAAAACGTATACTACAAGTATCATTCCTGGAGATATCACCTCTAGCTATAGAAAGTAGTAAAAAAGTAATAGTAATTTACACCGTAACAGGGGAACAAAGCGTTGCTTTAGTATACAGTGTCTAGGCTCCGTAGTTACACTGAAAATATGGTGAAACTACATATGAAGAAACAGGTAAGGTACATAATATTCACTTAAAGCTGCAATATGTAACTTTTTGTGTCGACCCGACTAAATTCACATAGTAATGTGAGTTATAGATCTGTCTTTCACATTGAGAGCTAGTCTAAGAAGTGATATCTGCATATTGCACCTTTAAATAGAGTGTCGAAATAAGATGGTATCGACAAGGTAACTACCCAGCTACAAGATGAGGTTTCTCAAATGTTTCTCTATTATTGAGAGTTCTTCAGTAACACTTATTTGTTCCTACATAACAATCAGGATACTTCATCACTCTTTATATCAGTACTTAACAGATACAATCAAACTATTAATGGGTAATTACCACATTCTTAAATTATTGTTGCCGTCTTATTTTCCTGTTTTCTAGTACTTTCTGGACATTACTTTTTTATTTCAGCACTGTAAACTAAAATGCTACCCATATTTTCTATAGCCCTCCCAGCATCTCCCTCCTCACTCTCCAACCCAAACCAGGAAAAGGATAAATATTGGAAGACTGGGAAAAAAAAACAACATAACAAATGGTCCTTCTCATGACTGCAAATAATAATTAACAACCTTGGAGGCAGTCAGAGAAATCTCCTCAGAAGGAAAGTGAAAACAAGGCAACTGTTGATTTCAGTCTTTTTAATTAATTGAATAATTCAAACAATATTTTTTTTCAGCTCTCAACATAGTTATTGCGTCTGGGAGCTATGGAATTAATATAACATGTGGCGCCATTGAATTTGCATTAAAGCGTCATTTTATTTCATGGTGCTGCATAGGTGGCATCAGTCAACATCTGAGTTATGCATTTAGCGTATTTTCTTTGTCTCTCAGTAACATATATAAGGTGGTGCCCAAGACAGCAGCAAAACTGCCAGATGGAGAAAGAGGAAAGAATGTTAATTGCCTGTTTGACATAACATTAATAAGAGAAAATATTTTACAGTGGAGCTTTAACAAGGTACCAAAACTCAATTACGGTCCATGCAGGAATGTAACGCAGGTGTTTCAACCTCCACACTCCTTCCGACTGAGCCATTGAATCACTATTGAATGAGTACAATCAGATACTGTAAACAATGGAATTAACAGGATTTTGTATCCCCACACAGTTGAGTGAGCATGGCAAATACATGAATTTGAAGATATATTTACACTCTGGTGTGCAGTTAGTGTTGTAATTCTGCAATGGTTTGAGACCTTATTTTACCCATGGGTTTCCTTTCCTTATGCAACTCGATCTAGGGACCTAATACATCACAGATTAAAATTCTCCAAGGCAGCGGAGCCCATTAGAAAATCACAGCATGCAATTAGTAGAAATAACAATGCCATGTGGCAAGCAATTAGTGGCTGAGATCACCTCTAACCCACTTATTATGACAACCTGACCTCGGCGAGTCCCAAGAAAGTCAATTTAAGAACAAGGATGGCAATTTTCCTGGCACATATGTGTTTATGTGAAGAGGCATGTGAGTTATAATGTCTAATGCCTCATAATAATTGTCTTATGAAGCCATTTTAATTGTGTGAACCCTTATTGTTTCCCTGCAGTTAAATCCTCTTTGACTAATCCTCAGGCACCTTGCCTTATTTCCCTAGATAGAATGAGCAAACTTAGCTACTCACTGTTTCTCTCATCCTACCACATCTCGCTAACTTTCCTCTGAGTGGTGACCTTATAGTCAGCATGATGATGGCAAAAACAGTTGCTCTATCGAGACTCAGATGTAGGATCTTAATTTGAGCCAGTTTGCTACAGCAGGAAAATAATCCTTCAGCAACAGGAAATGTGAATTATTATGTGGGTTATGATTAATGGACATTTTTGCAGGGGTTGACACATTTTTCATAAGGGAAAATCAAGTCTGAAATTTCAAAGTGGAAATTACAAGCTTCAGAGGCCTTTTAAAACATCAAATACACTACACATTTTTTTTCCTGCATTGCGGGAAAGTTCTCCTGCAACAGGGTAAACAAATTCAGATCCTACATCTATATAGCTCACTGCTGAACTTTAAAACGAACCATTAAGGAGTGGAAATGGATGTGGTTGAGTGTTCCCTCTCTCGCTGCCTCGAGGTCCTGTTTTGAATATGATGAAACTAAAAGACAGGGAGGGAGGAGGGGGTGGTGGGGTGGGCTCTGCGCCGCATGTGTAATTACTTTTAAGCTCTTAATCAGTCAAAATTAAACTGTCTCGCTGACAGGCACGAGATTCAAGTCGGAGGAGTGATTTGAATTTTTGCCTCACCTTCAACAAAGGGCAGTTTTTATGATGGCTGGAGAATTCCCAGGCCCCCCATTGGATTGGATCATCTAGGAATCCCAACCTGAGGATTAGTAGGCTAATGTAGTAGGCTGCTCAGCACAGCAGTCAGGTCTTGCTCTGTACACCTGAGGACCCTTCAGCAGAATAATTCAAGCTGCGGTATGTAACTTTTTGCGCGACCAAATTCACATAGAAATTTGTGTTATAGATCTGTCATTCTCATTGAAAGCAAGTCTAAGAGTCAATAAATCTGTTCTATGTGTGCTTTTTCTATGCTTCCTGTTCTTAAGTTTCATTTTTGTTTATTTAACTTTCGGTTTTGTACACTTCAAACAGCTGAAAATACAATATTTTTGGTTATGGAAAATTAATTTTGCAGCGGTTTAGATGGTACAATGATTCAATAAACTGTACTTGCTTGTTTTGTCACAAACTGGTATTAAGCAAACTATTAGAATTAGAGTTCTGGTAGTACCTCCCTGTTTTAAAATATTTTCTGTGGTGACTATGTCACATGAAGAATTGTTAGAACATTAAAGAAAAACAGCGCTTGTAATGCAGATTCTGATATTTCAAAACCACAACACAGCGGCCTACAGAAACATCAATGGCCTCTGAGAGAATCAAATGAAGATAAAAAGGCTACAACAAAGCCTACACAGGATGTACCCTGCCAGAAACCTGAGAAAACTCTGATTTGTATAGACTGCTGCCTATTTTGAAACATTTTAATATCATTTAGTATTGTAAACAATAGGGAATAAATCTACAAACGAAACTTACATCAGTGATTAATTGAAATACACATATCAAATGGTGCTGAAACCTGGGATTTCCAAAGGGGATTAATCAAGTTTGAAGTAGATTGTGGATTGCACTGAACATGACCCTATGCTTTATTAACAGGTCGTTAGTTCGGGACTTATTTTCCGCTTCATAAACACAATACTCATTGAATTATCAACATTCAATAAAATCAGAAAAAATGATAGTTAAACCAGTGATGAAATGGGATGTATTTGTGTACTGTGTGGTAAATGTATACTGTATTTGTTACATCGTGATAAATGTTTACAATTCTGACGGATGCCATTTGTGATGGTTCATTTCCTGCATCACGCTGGGGAATTCAGAGCAGGGGCTATTTGGCATTTGAAAAATAAAGCAATTTTAAGTGGTATTATAATGAAGCGAGAAAAAGAAGACACTCCCAGCCTCTATTTTTTCACTCCTTCCAACTTTCTCACTCTCACTAGTGATTCTCTGTGACAGAAGCACAATAGATTATAACAAACTCTGGTGGCCAACATTTGTTTTGCATTCTGTGCTTATAATATATTCACACAGTTGTGTGAATATATTGCCTGAGCAGAGCACACAATGTAGTTTGTGTGTGTCCTTAGGCTAGCACAGGACTAAATTTTTTTAATTGCTACACTCCAGCCCAAGACATCTGGGGGGAGTGATGTTTTCTCTCTCGCCATTCAAGGCCATTTAGGGTGTTTCCTGCAAGTAGTTAGCTGATGGGCAATTTTAAACGTCAAGTATTATTTGGAATATCTAGTGACTGCATGTTTCTTCATATTATGCAAAAAAAAATCCTCACGACTAAATCAATCCATCATTAACCACAAACTTTTTAATATTCCCGACACACAAGAAAACAGATGAATTATGAAAAATGTAATACTTTGCCTGACTTTTAAATTACTTTGACGAAGCAATGAGCTTACATCACACATACCGTAAATACATTCCAGTCTAACATTTATTTGTGCCTATATCATATTTGCATTTAATACCACCCCGATGCCTCTTTGTCAAACAATGACCTTGTGGGAATTTTAAATGTTTTTAAATGTGGCGATTGTATAACCTCCAACTATACCGAAAGAGCTTGGACTTGCCCCTGACAATTTGGAGAGTATCCAGCACAGTGAACACTGATGGGGAGTGACTTGTCCTTAGTGGTGGACGGTTTCAGCTATATGGGAGGTCAGCACCGGAGGTCAAGGCCACATGACTCACGGTCGTAGGGAGACGGAACCAATTACAGTGCTGAATAGCTGTCCAAACAATAGCCTGTGGGACCCGTGGAACTGCGGCCACACACTGACTAAGGACTATGAGAGGAGAGTGAGGGCCAATCAGGTCGGTGGGCAGGTTTTGAGCTCAATTAACGCAGTCAGGTGATGAATGCATGCACACACACCAAATACATGCACACAGCTCACGGCAAACACACCTCTCGGCACGCACACACACAACTTGCACCTCCAATGCTGGGGATCACACTTCAGAAACAATATCTAAAGGTTACAAAGTTGGAGTTGTGTGTATTATGTGATGAAGAATGAGAGGACTTCCAGCCATATGAGGAACTAAAATCCATGGAGGGCGGTGATGTTTCTGCTTGTTTACAGCATAACCAATGTGATGAATGGCTCATTCTTGTCAAGCCTTAAGTGACCAGGGACACAGATAGCCCAGGGTTCAAATACCATTATCTCATTAAAGGGAATAAAATTACTCTTATCATGAAGAGGAAACACTGCATGAAAAGGCACATTTACGGGTCGAACATTCCGGTGCAAAAGTCCGGAAGCGTTACGTTTCTGGAAATTTGAAGGCACGTGTCCAGCATTGTTCGGCCCTGCACACGTCCTGTAAATCTCAGATAATGGACCACTTTTGTGCACGGATGTGCACGGACGTGTATATGTGTGGAAATTGTTCAGTAAATCCCCAGAAACGACCATACATATCCACCTCACGACATCGCTATACTAAAACAATTCTTAGTTACTTGAATACAACACACTTCTTGAAGGATGACAATTAATTTCAGTAGAGCAGAAAAAGGCAGGCAATAGAATCTGTGTTTAASCTAAGCAGGGCCTGACACTAAAGTAACCCCCATGGAGCCTTGCACTGGGCCAAGGATGACTCCTGCCAGTACTCTGCTCGATTCTATAGAAAAGACTTTCATTCATCTTTGAATTTTGAATGTGGTGCTTACTTGCTTACATGGGTTAATATATTGGTTAACTTCTCTTCGTGCCCAGAAGATATGATATGCATATAACTGGTAGATTTGGATAGAAAACACTCTAAAGTTTCCAAAACTGTTAAAATAGTGTCTGTGAGTATAACAGAATGATTTGGCAGGCRAAAACCTGAGAAAAATCCATTCAGGAAGTAGTTTTTTGGTCGGTTTTGTAGTTTTCTATTCAATGCCATTACAGTTTCCATTGACTTAGGACTCAAATTGCAGTTTCTATGCCTTCCACTAGATGTCAACAGTCTTTAGAAATTGTTTCAGGCTTGTATCCTGAAAAATGAGGAAGTAAGAGCAGTCTGAATGAGTGGACCCTAAAGTGTCACAGAGCTTTTTCATGCGCACGACCGAGAGAGTGCCTTTCTTGTTTACCTTTTAAATTGAAGACGTTATTGTCCGGTTGAAATATTATCAATTATTTAGGCTAAAAACAACCTGAGGATTGAATATAAACATCGTTTGACATGTTTCTATGAACTTTACGGATACAATTAGGATTTGTTTGTCTTCCTGTTTTAACTGCGTTTGAGCCTGTGGATTACTGAAGAAAACGCGCAAACAAAACTGAGGTTTTTGCATATAAAGAGACTTTATCGAACAAAGGGAACATTTAGTAAGTAAATTCATGTCTGCTGAGTGCAACCATATGAAGATCATCAAAGGTAAGGGATGAATTTTATCCCTATTTCTGACTTGTGTAACTCTTCTACTTGGCTGGTTACTGTTTGTAATGATGATTTACCTGCTGGGCTATGTTCTCAAATAATTGTAAGGTATGCTTTCGCCAACAAGCATTTTTTAAATCTGACACCGTGGTTGGATTCACAAGAAGTTAATCTTTAAACCTATGTAAAATATATTTTGTTTTCTGAATTTTTATAATGAGTATTTCTGTATTTGAATTTGTCGCCCAGCAGTTTCACTGGCTGTTGAAGAGGTGGGACGCTAACGTCTCACGTACCCAAGAGAGGTTAAAGGGGAATATACCTAATTTTGAGGAATATGACCAAGCCTATTCAAAATTCAAAGAATTAAAAAAATAATCAGGAGTCATCCAGCTTGGCCCAGGACGGGCCTCCATTGGGGGTGCTATAGTGTTGAGGTTTGAGGGGTCCATGGTATATAGGTTGCCTTGATGAAAACTCCCCAGACATGATCCATGTGGTGTGGCTCGCCAAGTAGCTTGTGTCACTTTCCAAGCGGATCTGTAGTTCTTGACTAAGAGCAGTGAGAACCTTACTCCGGAAGTAGGGGCGCTTGACGAACCACAAAGGTTTGCCATTTTGCAGGCCATTATCCTCACCGCTCATCCAGTCCAAATTAACTCTTCTCCAAATGTCTCTTTCATCCACCTCAAACACTCTCGACCTTGCATCTAGACCCAATAGAACACTGTATATATATATATATATACACACAGTTGAAGTAGGAAGTTTACATAGGTTGGAGTCATTAAAACCTGTTTTTCAACCACTCCAAAAATGTTGTGTTAACAAACTATAGTTTTGGCAAGTCGGTTAGGACATCTACTTTGTGCATGGGACAAGTCATTTTTCCAAAAATTGTTTACAGACAGATTATTTCACTTATAATTCACTGTATCACAATTCCAGTGGGTCAGACATCTACATACACAAAGTTGACTGTGCCTTTAAACAGCTTGGAAATGTCCAGAAAATTATGTCATGGCTTTAGAAGCTTCTGATAGGCTAATTGACATAATTTGAGACAATTGAAGGTGTACCTGCAGATGTATTTCAAAGCCTACCTTCAAACTTCGTGCCTATTTGCTTGACATCATGGGAAAATCAAAAGAAATCAGCCAAGACCTCAGAAAAACAAATTGTAGACCTCCAGAAGTCTGGTTCATCCTTGGGAGCAATTTCCAAATGCCTGAAGGTACCACATTTATCTGTACAAACAATAATACGCAAGTATAAACACCATGGGACCACACAGCCGTCATACCTCTCAGGAAGGAGACATGTTCTGTCTCCTGGAGATGAACGTACTTTGATGCGAAAAGTGCAAATCAATCCCAGAACAACAGCAAAGGACCTTGTGAATATGCTGGACGAAACAGGTACAAAAGTATTTCTATCCACAGTTAAACGAGTCCGATATCGACATAACCTGAAAGGCCGCTCCGCAAGGAAGATGCCACCGCTCCAAAACCGCCATAAAAAAGCCAGACTACGGTTTGCAACTGCACATGGGGACAAAGATTGTACTTTTTGGAGAAGTGTTCTCTGGTCTGATGAAACAAAAATAGAACTGTTTGGCAATAATGACTATCGTTATGTTTGGAGGAAAAAGTGGGAGGCTTGCAAAACGAAGAACACCATCCCAACCATGAATCACGGGGGTGGCAGCATCATGTTGTGGGGGTGCTTTGCTGTTGGAGGGACTGGTGCACTTCACAAAATAGATGGCATTATAAGGGAGGGAAAATTATATGGATATATTTTGAAGCAACATCTCAAGACATCAGTCAGGAAGTAAAACCTTGGTCACAAATGGATCTTCCAAATGGACAATGACCCCAAGCATACTTCCAAAATTGTGGCAAAATGGCTAAAGGACAACAAAGTCAATATATTGGAGTGGCCATCACAAAGCCCTGACCTCAATCCCATAGAACATTTGTGGGCAGAACTGAAAAAGCGTGTGCGAGCAAGGAGGCCTACTCAGTTACACCAGTTCTGTCGGGACGAATGGGCCAAAATTCACCCAACTTATTGTGGGAAGCTTGTGGAAGGCTACCCGGAACGTTTGACCCAAGTTAAACAATTTAAAGGCAACGCTACCAAATACTAATTGAGTGTATGTAAACTTCTGACCCACTGGGAATGTGATGAAAGAAATAAAAGCTGAAATAAATCATTCTCGCTACTGTTATTCTCATGTTTCACATTCTTAAAATAAAGTGGTTATCCTAACTGACCTAAGGCAGGGCATTTTTACTAGGATTAAAAGTCAGYAATTGTGAAAAACTGAGTTTAAATGTATTTGGCTAAGGTGTATGTAAACTTCTGCCTTCAACTGTATATATATATATWTTTTTTTTWAATCCCCAGGACATTATCCACGTGTGTTCTCTTGTTTTTTACTATTCTGTAGTTTCGACCCAATGATTTTTCTGACAAACAAAGTATTTTGCATGCTGAAGGCCCAGGCATGGATCAAAGTTGGCGAGACATTCAATAACGTCATCTTCACAGGCGAATCAACCATGGCCCTTGAGCAATTTGCTCAAAATTGCTACAGAAAGATTAACGAAAGCATAAAGATGTTGATGAAGTAATGCTGTTTTGAGTTAGAAATGTAACACTTTAGAGTACTTATGCATCGAATACATTGCAAGTTGTGGGATTTTCACAACAGTAGCCGGGCTATAAAAAGTATATTGTCCTGCTAATAGGAATCATTTGCATAATTGGCTACATTCTTTATTGTAGCCACAATGTCACACATAGTTTGTATCTACCTTTCCAATTACTTTTAGAGTTAGGGAATTACAACTGTGCACTCTCTTATTAGTTACATTGTTTTATTTCGAACGTGCAGACTTTTTTTCTTAAAATTATTGTCTTATGTAGGATGCTACATTTTTTACCAGTTGCAATTGTAAGCAGGCCTAATAAAAAAAATTCTACCTCTATTAGGCGGTTAAGCCTCATAACTGGCTGAGGTAGGCTAAGTTATTTTATATAGGCTCCGAAGAAAGAGACTACAATTAAGCCCTCGTTGTTTGTAAAGTCAAATTCAAAATTCAAAAGGCACCCGCATATCTGAGTTATCTTTTTTGCAGGTGCATGCAACAGCCGGATAAGATGAGGAAAAAGAAGAAGGAACCCGCACACTGCTCTTGATCGTATCACTGATCTTTAATAAGCTTTACGTATCGGCCTCATGGCCTTCGTCAGAGCTTTTGCGAGTTTTTTTAAATTAGCACCCTTATGTAGATCAAGCCACACCCACATCCGTTCCACGCATCAAAAGGGGTTGGAGGTGAAGGAAAAACAAATAAGTGCTACCAAATATAACAATATGCATTTCATAAAAATGTAAATAAAGTGTGTACATAAAATGTTTAAACATGTCTGTAAAACCACAATGAGGACATTGACCTACCAAGCAAGTTTTCATAAATCATTGGGTACAGTGTAAGAAAAATGTTAGAGTAATCTGAAATAGGGGCATAATTCATGTTCATATTTACAACATAACATACATAGGCATTTCATCATTAAGATCTTTAGGAAATAATGTCTGAAGGGTGAAAATCCACAGTTGGTCCATGTCAACCGTGGCTGGCAGTTGGCATGGACCAATTTATCGCATAAATAAAACTTGCCAGTGTTTCTTGACCGCATCTCCCACTTTTCGCAAGTTCAAAGTATATGTGGCTGTAAGCATTACAGAGTGTTCTTTAGCTTTAGCGGGTCCTTTTTGTAGCAGTTCATCTCGTGTTTTCCCCAATGCTAAATTGAGAGCTTCATCCACACATTGTGGAGAATAGCTTCTTCTTAGCAACCTATTGCGCATCTCCGCTGCAATTTCTAGATAGTCCTGAAAATGATTTGCTGCAAGATGGGGAGGAGAGGGGTTTCACACCTAGCTCAAGTCGGGGAGGGGAGGGGGGTTCACACCTAGCTCGGCTATTAGACAATTCTTTAGTAAAGGTTGAATAGTCTATTGTTCAGCTAATAACCCATCCTGCTATGCTTGTGAAAAATTAATAATAATACTTTTTCCCCTTTCCACATTACAGATTCCAATTGATAAAGTGTTTTTAGCCACAATCGGCCCCAACCCCAGTGAAAACATTTGGGCACAGTTGATAGTGTGCTGGACTTCGGGCTAGAATGTTGACGGTTCGAAACCTGCTCCCTGCTTGCTATAATGAATGAGTTTGATACATCTGATATTGGATATGGCTGGAAAAAAAAAACTTGCTAAATAGCGATTTTCGTAAATTAACTTTGACAAAAAAATATGCGCAATCGTTTGTCTCTACATTAACTAACATATTCCTGTAAATTGTACATTTTTGCTTGACTCGTTATGACATTATAATTATTTAAATTAGCTTCCCCGTAATGTTTTGTCAGCCATCTTTGCTGAAGTCACCAGGGACGGGTGGCCCGCGTCAAATTCGTCATTGGAACCACTTGATATGATTGGTCATATAAAAACCTTGGGACCCAAATGCATAATGAGTGCTCTAACTCCCCCTTGTGGTGGTCTGGAGCAATGAAGCCGTGACTCTGGTACCTCTAAGTCCCGTGTGTTAAGCTCACATCTTTTAAAGGAGGAACAACTGTATGGAATCGGTACATCGAAAAATGTCTTCCCAACTATTTTGCAATCTATATGGCACAGCTGTCCATTTTTTGGTCCTTAAATGAAACTGGTATATATTTTATATTTATCACAATTTTCTTTAACCTCTAACGAGCCTCTACCCCGGGTCCGGAGCACCCCCCATCCCCCCACACACTGATTAGCATAGCTAGCATAGCTTCACAAGTAGATAGTAGCATCTAAATATCATTAAATCACAAGTCCAAGACACCAGATGAAAGATACAGATCTTGTGAATAAACCACCATTTCAGATTTTTAAAATGTTTTACAGGGAAGACAAAATATGTAAATCTATTAGCTAAACACGTTAGCAAAATACACCACTATTCTAACTCCATCAGTTTCTTACTCCTTCAGGTGCTATCACCAATTCGGCTCAACTAAGATATTGATATCCACTAACCAAGAAAAAACCTCTTCAGATGACAGTCTGATAACATATTCATGGTATAGGATAGTTTTGTTAGAAAAAAGTGCATATTTCAGGTAGAAATCACAGTTTACAATTGCACCCACCATCACAATCGACTAGAATTACTAGATAGAGCAACGTGTATGACCAATTTACTCATCATAAAACATTTCATAAAAATAGACAAAGCATAGCAATGGAAAGACCCAGTTCTGTGATTTCAGACCATATTTCAGATTTCTAAGCGTTTTTCAGCGAAAACACAATAAATCATAAGTTAGCATACCACATGTGCAAACGTTACCAGAGCATCGATTCCAGCCAAAGAGCGCTATAACGTAATCACCGCCAAAATATATTAATTTTTTCACACCTTCTCAGAATTCTCCGATGACACTCCTGTAACATCATTTTACAATATACATATACAGTTGTTCGAAAAGGTGCATATTTAGCCATACAAAACCGTGGTTACACAATAAAAATACTAGGAAATCAAGCCTCAATATGTCTGACGTCATCTATCAGAGTGATCTAGTTTAATTGAAAGCTAATCATATACGTTGACTAAAAAAATACAGGGTTGACAGCAATCGAAAGACAAATTAGTTCTTAATGCAAACGCTGATTTACATTTTAAAATTATCCTTACTTTTCAATACAGGGTTGGCCAAGTGAAGCTATACCAAACAAAATGGCGAAATATTGCGTTTAAAATATTTTCGACAGAAACACGATTTATCATATTAAATATGCTTACTTTGAGCGTTCTTCCATCAGATTTCTGGGGCAATGTATCCTTTCTATGTTATTAAACGTCTTTTGGTCATAGAGTCCTCTGTCCTTCGAAATATCCACTAACGATCGAACGGACCCCAAAACGTGTCCAAACTTTCAGAGTGCACAACAAAGAAATTCCTCAATAATCGCACTAAACGGATATAAATTGCTATAAAACGGTTCAATTAACTACATTATGATGGTTTTTAACATAACGATTAACACGCGAAAATGACCGGAGAAATATTGCTGGTTAGAAAACGATTGGGAACGAGCAAGTCCGATGGCCTTCACGCTTCAGGCGGCACGACGAGAAAGGGCCGGTCCCTAAACATTTTGGTTTTTAATGGCTGTGAATGTCCCATCGATTCATTCAAAAACGTGATGACGTACAGACACCCAGAGGAAGACGTAGCAGTGTCGGTTTCTTCATAGCATTCACTGTCGCCTTAAAAACAGACCCCAGATCAGGGTAAAAATTTCTGAAAATCTGGAACCCTGTCATGAAAAGTGCTGTTAGAAATTGTTCTGTACCACTCAGAGACAAAATTCCAACTTCTATAGAAACTAGAAGGTGTTTCTAACCAAATGGAATAAACAATAATATGCATATTGTACGATCAAGAATTTAGCACGAGGCAGTTTAATTTGGAGACACAAATATGCTAATGCGGAACAGCACCCCCTATAGTTGCAAGAAGTTAACCAATCTTGGTCTTTAATGCAGGGCGACAGACAAGTTCCTTACTTTTGCCCCCTTCCAATTGATAATTTTTTATCAATTAGTGTATTTGAGTTTAACCACAATATTTGTTGTATTATTTGTTCTGTCTTTAGTGGTGGATTAAACTGAAATTGCAACCAACTTCTATTGCTTGTTTAAAAAATAACAATATTTTGGAGATTATTTCAAATAACTGAAAGTGAGCGGTAGTAWTCTGAATAAAGGGAAAAAGGACATTCTTGAACATGGAGTGAGACATTTGGTTACCATATGATTCCATATGTGTTATTTCATAGTTTTGATGTCTTCACTATTACTCTTCATTGTAGAAAACAGTTAAAATTAAGAAAAACCTTTGAATGAGTAGGTTTGTCCAAACTTTTGACTGGTACTGTAAGTATTCAAACCCTTTTCTCAGTACTTTGTTGAAAGACATTTGGCAGCAATTAGAGCATCGAGTCTTTTTGGGTATGACGCTACATGCTTGGCACACCTGTATTTGGGGAGTTTCTCCCATTCTCTGCAGATCTTCTCAAGCTCTGTCAGGTTAGATAGGGAGCGTCGCTTCACAGCTATTTTCAGGTCTCTCCAGAGAGGATCAGATAAGACTCAAGTCCGGGCTCTGGCTGGGCCACTAAAGGATAGCTAAATAGCTAGCTAGCTATTGGATTATAGATTTCGAGGTCATTTTGTTGCATGTGCAACTAGCTGGCTAGCTAAATGAATACCATTTACATCTAGCCAGCTGGTAATTATGAAGCAAAATGTTTGCTAAATATATCTAGTGTATCTGCATTGCCATTGTTGGGCTGGAAGCAGGTTAAAGTGTGTACAGGGCATTCTAGTACAGCTGGAGCAGTCAACAGGCAATAACAATTAATTCATGTTTTAATAACCTATTTTTGCTTGGACTTGGGGGTCAATTAATGTTATTGCTGGTGTGCAACATTTTAATGTCTTGTCTATTTTTGTCTGCTTTCCTCCTATACAGCTTTAATTGTCTGGAGCCTAGTGTTGTTGTGGCCAAGGACCTTTTACTCAGATGGAAGCAGGTTTCAGCTGCTGTGCAAAGTTGACGTCCTTCCTCCCAGAGACGTGAAAGCATCTCCCGGACTGGACACAACCCGGCAAACATATATTTTTGAGAAGATCAGGACTTTAAGAATGAAAAGGCCATGGACATTACATGGCCATTACAGAAATATTCAATCAGGCTAGATTCCTTTGTTCATATCACAACATGACCTGAACCAAAGTTACTTTTTTCTTATGTTGTATTCCTCAGTCTAGATATTGTTTTTACCTTTGTGTTTGTGTGTCTTACGTTTTTCCTAATGGTAGGCTACTAGCTTTAGCACAAGTTAATAAAGTATTTAATTTTGTAATTATTTTCGTAGTTTTTTTTTAAAGCAGTAGCTCACTGCATTAGCGCATGGTCACATTCACATGTGTTCAATGTGAATTCTTGAAGAGATGGATGGTGTTGTGGAAAATTACATAATTAGTCATTCTATCCCATGTTTAATGAAATGTCTCTTGTTAAATGCTAGTGTTTTTTCTAACCTGATACAAACTTGTCTTTGTGGGACTTAGCTATATACGCCCAGTCTTATGACTAAGGTCCGTTTGGGTGCGACCGCAGCATATGACATCCCGTGGATGTACTATCTACAGAAAGTCACACGTATGGAAACTTGCAGAAAGGAGCACATTATAGTGTTTCTTGTTGTGAATGAAGTTAGACGGTTGAGCCTCCCGGCTATCAACCTCATGCTATCTTAAATCTGCACGGACAACTAATTGCATATTACACACTATCTGCTGACTGCCACGTATACAAAAAGGATGTGCTTCTCTATAAAAGCTGAGAACCGACTGTTCGTTGGGTGGACAGTTGATTGTCCATTTTTGCAAATCTTATGATAAAGTGTTGTTTGAAAGAATCTGCAGTCTCTCTCCCCTTTGAATGGAATTACCACGACAATTTGGTGACAGCAGTGGATGCTAACTCTACTTGCTGATTGCTCCCAGGAGACCGAGGTTAAACTGCGTGCAGGGGCTCCGTTAGACGTGGCTCAGGGTAGCCCATACTCGAAGCAGAGAGGGACCCGCATTGGACCTGCCGGGAGTGTCAGTAAGTGGATACGTCATTCTGGATGGATAAGATAAATGAAACACAACATCCCCAAAAAGGTTACATTCAGAAAGCCCTGTTCTAGGAATAGGTAACGTGTGTCAGAGATACCAGGACAGAGTCCTGATGGAAGCGATTCCAGAATAAGATCCTGAGGTACTATAGAGATAGCAGGACAATGTCCTGAAGTAATATACCATGGGTTACGATCGTCATATGTAATGCATGACCTATGTTAAGAAATACCAGAACAGAGTCCTGATGAAAGTGTAAAGAAATAAGAAAATATTCATGAAGGTTAAAAAAAAATACAATTATTCCTGCAGGTAAATTAAAAAAGAAAATATATACAAAATGAAATAAACATTGGAAAAAAATATAATTAATCAGTGTACTGGTCAAACAGTTCGTTATGATTGGGAAACAAGCTATAAATGTAAACCCTACATGGAAATGTGCATAGGAGGAACTACCATGTGGGTACAACATATTTTTTTTTTTGATGGAGTAGAAATTACTTTTTTTAAATTACAAGAAAGGTAGACGTTCCTAACCAAATACTGCTGTTTTGTGTGTTTGTGTGTATAGTGGAGTTTCACAATGGGAGCCAAAAGCAGTAATGGAGAACCTTGCATGCCCATTCTGTTGATTGGACCAGTGAAGGTAATGGCAGATGAATGGGTCAGGGACATTCTGGAACAGGTACCGCTCTGACACAAAGCAGCAAATTTTCCATTAAAAGGCACATTGAGTGGAATTTTATTAGCATAATGTAGATATAAATTAGAGAAGTTTAAGGAAACCAAGATATGCCAGAGCATGTCGAAACAAGCCTACAAAACAGAGGGGAGGTTTGAAAAGCGGTCCTCCTGTAACGGCTTTCCTCCTCCTCTTCATCCGAAGAGGAGGAGCAGGGATTGAACCAAAATGCAGCGTTGTGTGATGACATAATTTATTTAAACAAGACGAAAAAACGAACTATACTTGAATAATTAACAAAACAAATAAACGATGTAGACAGACCTGGACGACGAACTTACATGAAACACGAAGAACGCAATAACAGGAAAACTGACTACATAAAACAAACAAACAAACAAACCCGAAAACAGTCCCGTGTGGCGTAACATACAGACACTGACACAGGAGACAACCACCCACAAACAAACAGTGTGAAAACACCTACCTTAATATGGCTCTCAATCAGAGGAAATGAAAACCACCTGCCTCTAATTGAGAGCCATATCAGGTCACCCTTTAAACCAACATAGAAACAGAAAACATAGACTGCCCACCCAAACTCACGTCCTGACCAACTAACACATACAAAACTAACAGAAAACAGGTCAGGAACGTGACACCTCCACCAAAAACAACCCTGTACAACCCACATATGGACTGATGCGAGGTAGAGACAGATCAAATCAAATCAAATTTCTATTGGTCACTTACACATGGTTAGCAGATGTTAATGCGAGTGCAGCAAAATGCTTGTGCTTCTAGTTCCGACAGTGCGGTAACATCTAACAAGTAATCTAACAATTTCACAACAACTACCTTATACACACAAGTGTAAAGGGATGAATAAGAATATGTACATATAAATATATGGATGAGCGATGGCCTTGCGGCATAGGCAAGATGCAGTAGATGGTATAGAGTACAGTATATACATATGTGATGAGTAATGTAGGGTATGTAAACATTATATAAAGCGSCATTGTTTAAAGTGACTAGTGATGCATTTATTACATCCAATTATTAAAGTGGCTAGAGATTTGAATCTGTTTGTTGGTAGCAACCACTCAATGTTAGTGATGGCTGTTTAACAGTCTGATGGCCTAGAGATAGAATCAGTTTTTTAGTCTCTCGGTCCCAGCTTTGGATGCACCTGTACTGACCTCGCCTTCTGGAGGATAGTGGGGTGAACAGGCAGTGGCTCGGGTGGTTGTTGTTCTTGATGATCTTTTTGGCCTTCCTGTGACATCGGGTGGTGTAGGTGTCCTGGAGGGCAGGTAGTTTGCTCCCGGTGATGCGTTGTGCAGACCGCACTAACCTCTGGAGAGCCTTACGGTTGTGGGTGGAGCAGTTGCCRTACCAGGCGGTGATACAGCCAGACAGGATGTTCTCGATTGTGCATCCGTAAAAGTTAGACAGCATTTAAAGATTTTTTTCAAACCCCCATCAGGGGCCGATGGATTGTCTCTTCGTCAATGGTGAGTCAGTAGATTTTGTAGTAGATACTGTTGCTGCAATGTCTGTCATAAATTCACATCCATGTCCAAACCTCCCATGTCAAATTAATCAGTCAGCAATGTGGAGTGTCTATGAAAGAGTTAATCACGACACACATACTTGTTAAAATTGATAACACATGCATAAAACATCAATTCATTTTCTGCATGTTGTCCTGAAAATTTGGCAGGAAGAGATCTTCTTTGTAAATTGGGGATTACATGTGATTGGTACTATGCATGGGACATGCAGGATATCTTCTCAGCTGCTCGCACCATTGACAATACATTTATACTATGGACAGACAATGGACCCTCATTTTTCTTAATTAATATGTGTTGTAAACAACAGTGATATTTGAACCGTGAGACTGGTATAGGCATTAGGTCTCCCAGATTCTCCAGTAGTAAATTTGGAGATCTTCAGGATTGGTTCTAATACAAGGTATCAGGTTCCATGACAAATTAGAAGGCACAAATACCATAACTATTCTCCGAGGAAGTGGGTATCACTACCTTGGAAAATGTTTAAAATTGGCATATACACTGCTCAAAAAAATAAAGGGAACACTTAAACAACACAATGTAACTCCAAGTCAATCACACTTCTGTGAAATCAAACTGTCCACTTAGGAAGCAACACTCATTGACAATAAATGTCACATGCTGTTGTGCAAATGGAATAGACAACAGGTGGAAATKATAGGCAATTAGCAAGACACMCCCAATAAAGGAGTGGTTCTGCAGGTGGTGACCACAGACCACTTCTCAGTTCCTATGCTTCCTGGCTGATGTTTTGGTCACTTTTGAATGCTGGCKGTGCTYTCACTCTAGTGGTAGCATGAGAYGGAGTCTACAACCCACACAAGTGGCTCAGGTAGTGCAGCTCATCCAGGWTGGCACATCAATGCGAGCTGTGGCAAGAAGGTTTGCTGTGTCTGTCAGCGTAGTGTGCAGAGCATGGAGGCGCTACCAGGAGACAGGCCAGTACATCAGGAGACGTGGAGGAGGCCGTAGGAGGGCAACAACCCAGCAGCAGGACTGCTACCTCCGCCTTTGTGCAAGGAGGAGCAGGAGGAGCACTGCCAGAGCACTGCAAAATTACCTCCAGCAGGCCACAAATGTGCATGTGTCTACTCAAACGGTCAGAAACAGACTCCATGAGGGTGGTATGAGGGCCCGACGTCCACAGGTGGGGGTTGTGGGGGTTGTGCTTACAGCCCAACACCGTGCAGGACGTTTGGCATTTGCCAGAGAACACACAAGATTGGCAAATTCGCCACTGGCACCCTGTGCTCTTCACAGATCAAAGCAGGTTCACACTGAGCACGTGACAGACGTGACCGAGTCTGGAGAAGCCGTGGAGAACGTTCTGCTGCCTGCAACATCCTCCAGCATGACCGGTTTGGCGGTGCGTCAGTCATGGTGTGGGGTGGCATTTCTTTGGGGGGCCGCACAGCCCTCAGATCCCTCAGGAGACCATCCGCCACCTCATCAGGAGCATGCCCAGGCGTTGTAGGGAGGTCATACAGGCACGTGGAGGCCACACACACTACTGAGCCTCATTTTGACTTGTTTTAAGGACATTACATCAAAGTTGGATCAGCCTGTAGTGTGGTTTTCCACTTTAATTTTGAGTGTGACTCCAAATCCAGACCTCCATGGGTTGATAAATTTGATTTCCATTGATAATTTGTGTGATTTTGTTGTCAGCACATTCAACTATGTAAAGAAAAAAGTATTTAATAAGAATATTTCATTCATTCAGATCTAGCATGTGTTATTTTAGTGTTCCCTTTATTTTTTTGAGCAGTGTATTAAAACCGTGAGTGAGGAAATCTAAACTCTGGGCACCATTGAGAGAGGCTCATAAATAACCATTATAGAAGAGGTAAACTATAGCAAAGCTATAGAGGCACTAAAAGAAGCGCAAGAGCATTCTACCAATTCGGCTTGAATGTGGGGAGCAAAAAAATTTGAATTATTGATCAAATTCGGCAGCATTTCCATGCTAACGGAAAATTCCAATCAAATAAAGAATTCAGATGCTATTGTGAGTTGGCACAATGACACACAATAAAAAGTAAAGCTCAATACATCAGCATTTTGATGTCACCATTCTATCAACAGAAAAGAAAAAAAGAAAAAAAACAAGATTAGTAGATGTACTCAGTATTAACCGGACTAACCCGTACTATTTGTGAAGTAAATTGAGTATGTAGTGTGCTTATTGGTCATCAATACAAATTAATTGCTTTAACTAATTATGACAAATGTTAAGAAAATGTTGAGCAATGTTATAAAGTAAGTAACATTTCAAATAAAGTTGCATTACACGTTATGTTGGCTGACAAATGTGTTGCTTACGCTATCCTTATGAACCGCATAGCATATAATTGCATCGAACTTGCCAGTATATTAACTATATGCTATCCAACGTTTATTGATTGATTATTTACGCCATTCTTAGCTTAGCTAAATGGTATAGTCATCTTGCGTTGTCAATTAATTTAAGAGCATTTTCATCTGAATGTACCAGGGCGCAGAATTTACTAACGCTCAACACCCGTTAAATATGACTGGTGTCAGTAAACATCAGGGAAAAGAACGTAATTAAATTGTTGTCAGCAGCACAGTTAGTCACCAATGCCTTGGATAACATGAAAAAAGCCTGACCAAGCTCTGCTAGGGTTAGTAAATGCTCAGAGTGAAGATGTGGTCTCTTATTTGTGTCTGGAAGTAGCAAGCAAGCTAGCAAACTTTAGCCAGTTAGCTTGGGTGCTTGACTGCCTTTGTGAGGTCAGAGAGCTTGAAACAACCCTGCTCCTTGGCCAGAGCGGGCAGTGTGCACTCTAAACAGTCTGAATTTCCAAACGGTCGTAAAATGTCTAACGTCAAATGAAGTCGTAAAATGTTTAACTAGTAATTTGTTATGCTAACAAGCTAGGAAGAGGCTGCATAGCAACAGCGTCAACTTCCGGCAGACATGCGAAACTCTACTGAAAGGTTACCGTTTGTTTACAGTATACTAAAATGAACTAATGGTATATAGTATGAAGTATATACTCATTAACCTCTCTTGGGTACGTGAGACGTTAGCGTCCCACCTCTTCAACAGCCAGTGAAACTGCTGGGCGCCAAATTCAAATACAGAAATACAAATAAAAAAAAATCAGAAAGCAAAACATATTTTACATAGGTTTAAAGATTAACTTCTTGTGAATCCAACCATGGTGTCAGATTTAAAAAATGCTTTACGGCGAAAGCATACCGTACGATTATTTGAGAACATAGCCCACTAGACAAATCATTACAAACAGTAACCAGCCAAGTAGAACAGTTACACAAGTCAGAAATAGAGATAAAATGAATCCCTTACCTTTGATGATCTTCATATGGTTGCACTCAGCAGACATTAATTTACTCAATAAATGTTCCATTTGTTCGATAAAGTCTCTTCATATCCAAAAACCTCCGTTTTGTTTGCGCGTTTTCTTCAGTAATCCAAATCTAAATTGTATCCGTAAAGTTTATAGAAACATGTCAAATGRTGTTTATATTCAATCCTCAGGTTGTTTTTAGCCTAAATAATCGATAATATTTCAACCGGACAAGAACGTCGTCAATTTAAAAGGTAAACAAGAAACGCAATCTCTGGGTCTCGCGCATGAAAAAGCTCTGTGTCACTTTAGGGTCCACTCATTCAGACTGCTCTTACTTCCTCATTTTTTAGAATACAAGCCAGAAACAATTTCTAAAGACTGTTGCCATCTAGTGGAAGGCATAGAAACTGCAATTTGAGTCCTAAGTCAATGGATACTGTAATGGCATTGAATAGAAAAATAAAAATAAAAACTACTTCCTGAATGGATTTCTCAGGTTTATGCCTGCCAAATCAGTTCTGTTATACTCACAGACACTATTTTAACAGTTTTGGAAACTTTGTGTTTTCTATTCAAATCTATCAGTTAAATGCATATCATATCTTCTGTGCCCGAGAAGCAGGCAGTTTAATTTGGGCATGCATTTCATCCAAATTTCCCGAATACTGCCCCCTACCCTAGAGAGGTTTTAAGCATGTAGTGAATAGTATTTTAGTATGGGTATTTGAACACAGATTGTGTATGTGAGTATTTTGATAGAATGTGTACATCTGCTTTGATGGCAGGTTTGAAACCTGTTATTAACATGGATATTGTGTGGCTAGCGGAAAAATACCGAAGCGTAGTGTGTGGGGCCATTGGTCATTCGAAAAGTGAGTGTAGGTTCAATACTGGCTAAATTTATGACAGGAAAATTATTATAGTTAGTGGGGGCACAGGCAGAATCGAAAAGCGACATGACTACTACCCATATCTTTAAACATGGGACCAGTAACAATACCCAGATAATTTTACATGGCGATGGGTGTGGAACTGATTTTGSGGTTGGACAATCCTTGCGAGAATCAAAGACAGTAGATATTAGGTAACATATTAAAATGTGCAGTATATTGGGTGAGTGCACAAATTATGTTTACAAATAGTCAAACTTTGTATCACGCCACATTGAAACAATCACTAAAGGTTGTAAATTTGAGGGTTCTGTGTTGATACAGTATGTCGTGACTCGTTATTGACGTAAAAAGACGAAGAAACTCATATGCCAGACATCACCATATTAATAAACAATTTGGTAGAGTAGGGTCACAAGGCATCATACGGGAAAGTACAACCAGCGAAACAAGAGTTAACATATTTGGGGGTTTCAATTTCAGGAGTCACGAAGCACATTACACGTGATCGAATAGGAACAATGCAAACTCTAGGGGTTTTTAAAACACTAGGGGTTTTAATCTCGTGAGACACTTTATTCCATCTTAATGTAAAATAGATTTATGGAATTGACAAAAGGGGGATGGGTCACGAGTAGTTAAAGTGGCCTCCCTGTGAACAGAAGTAATCATGTGTGTTTTGGCTGTAAACTTTTAGTTCACCTGGTAAAGTAAATGTTAGACGGAAGTGTTAGAGTGAAAGAGATATATGTACCGGGTGATGGTGATTGAGAGGGATTCTGAGTTAAAACCTCTTTGGGCTAGGGGGCAGTATTTTCACGTCCGGATGAAAACCATGCTAAAAGTAAACTCCCTGCTACTCAGGCMCAGAAGCTAGGATATGCATATTATTAGATTATTATTATTATCATATTATTATTATTATTAGATATTATAAACAATAGCATGCTCTTCTTACACTGTAATAGCTACTGTAAATTGGACAGTGCAGTTAACTTCTTATAGCTGCAGGGGCAGTATTGAGTAGCTTGGATGAAAGGTGCCCAGAGTATATGGCCTGCTCCTCAGTCCCAGTTACTAATATATGCATATTATTATTATTTCTAAAACTGTTTGAATAATGTCTGTGAGTATAACAGAACTGATTTGGCAGGCAAAACCCCAAGTACAATCCATCCAGGGAAAGATTTCTTTGAGCTCAATCTGTATTCCATTAGGTTTCTATGGCAATCCCTTTTTAATAAAAATGCAGTTCCTATGGCTTCCACTAGATGTCAACAGTCTTTAAAAATTGGTTGATATTTTTCCTTTGAGAAATGAAGAAGTAGCCCTGTTATTTCCATGTGTCACTCCAGGTGCTCTCTAATGTTTTGGTGCGCACGACCTGGAACGTGCTTCACTTTGTTTTCGTCCGGTATTGAGCACAGTATTTCCCGTCTTAAATGTTATCGATTATTTACGTTTTAGGATACATACATTTGGATTAGGAACGTTGTTTGAAATGTTTGGACCAAGTTTACAGGTCACTTATTAGATACTTTGCAGGCATGTTGGGCGAGTTGGAACAGGTATTTTTCTGAATCAAACGCGCCAAATAAATTGACATTTTGGGGATAAAAAKAAGCAATTTATCGAACAAAAGGACCATTTGTGATGTTTATGGGACATTTTGGAGTGCCAACAGAAGAAGATCTTCAAAGGTAAGGCATGAATTATATCGTTATTTCTGACTTTTGTGTAGCACCTGCCTGGTTGAAACCTGATTTTCATTTGTTGGTATGCTGGGCGCTGTCCTCAGATAATCGCATGGGCTGCTTTCGCCGTAAAGCCTTTTTGAAATCTGACACTGCGGCTGGATTAACAAGAAGTTAATCTTTAAACCGATGTATAACACTTGTATGTTTTATGAATTCTTATGAGTATTTCTGTTTTTGAATTTGGCGCGCTGCAATTTCACCGGGTGTTGTCAAATTGATCCCGATAAAGGGATTGGCGCGCGAAGGGATCCATAAGAAGTTTAAAGGAAACAGATGATGATGAATACAAAGTAAATTGGTTTAAAATTTAGCAAGGTGGAAAACTAAGTAAATGTTTATTTTCTCTTTTAGGAGAGGATGGGTGTCCTATCTCTCGCTTTGAAATGTTGCCTTGGGAGAACAGTTAGTGAAATTCTGCAGTTTTATATGTATAAGGTATCTGGATTTGGCCGTCAAGGGAGCTCCCAGATTAGTAAGGCCTGGCCATTTGTGTGTTTTTGCTCTACAGTTTACCGCACACAACCCACCTGTTATGAATATTTGTTAGTGGTGTTAATACCGTGTTTGATTTGTTGTATGGGGTCTTTTTAAAATTTGCTTGTAAACCAGGTAAGCAAAATTATGGAAATATTTGAAATGTTTTAAATGGTTTTGGAAGAACAGGGAAAGAAAATACTTAATAGGGCTGGCTGACCTATGACCTCTCTTCTGACTTTCTGGTGAGGCCTGATGACCCTCACTAGAAAGACTGAAGACATTGAGTGAGATTTAAATGGGCTATATAAACACTAATAATTAGGGAGAAGTTTATAATTTAGCAATAGTCCTATGTGTGATTTGGAACATGAGAAGTGAGGGACACCTGTCTCTAGTCTATTTTAACATTACCTTATGGGATACAATAATTTCCTTATGGAGTTATCAATAGTTATTCTAATTCAAATTTGATTTGTTATTCTAATTTGGATATTTTGGATTTAACAGGTAGTGTTGTTGTTTTTAATTACTGGTCCCCTGGGGCCTTTGGTAAATACGCACATTTGTTTCTTCACGTCTGCCTATGAAAGGAAGAAAAGTTTTTCCCACCTCTAGCATATAAGAAGAAGTGTATTGCTGTTGTTGTGTTTTTTTTTTCTTTCCTGTTTTGATACAAATCTCGCCAGATTGGGTCTTCTGTACGGTTGGGATTTCTCCCTAAGGGATAACTCTGGGGTGAGGTTGTCAATATGATAAGGGGTTATGAGCACATTTTCAAAATGGTTTCAACAAGTGTTAAATGTTTTGTTAAGAAAATTAGGCAGGTAATAATTTGTCAATTTTTCAGGGAAGTTAGGAACCAAAATACACAGGCAGTTAGGAAAGCAAAGGCTAGCTTTTTCAAACAGAAATTTACATCCTGTAGCACAAACTCCAAATAGTTCTGGGACACTGTAAAGTCCATGGAGAATAAGAGCACCTCCTCCCAGTTGCCCACTGCACTGAGGCTAGGAAACACTGTCACCACCGGTAAATTTCACGATAATTGAGAATTTCAATAAGAATTTTTTTTACGGCTGGCCATGCTTTCCACCTGGCTACCCCTACCCTGGTCAACAGCACTACACTCCCCACAGCAACTTGCCCAAACCTCCCCCATTTCTCCTTCACCCAAATCCAGATAGCTGATGTTCTGAAAGAGTTGCAAAATCTGCACCCCTACAAATCAGCTGGGCTAGACAATCTGGACCCTCTCTAAAATKATCTGCCACAATTGTTGCAACCCTTATTACTAGCCTGTTCAACCTCTCTTTCGTATCGTCTGAGATCCCCAAAGATTGGAAAGCTGCTGCGGTCTAGACCTAAACTGTTACAGACTTATATCCATCCTACACTGCCTTTCTAAGCTCTTCGAAAGCCAAGTTAACTTCTAGTTCCTCCCAAACCCGAATCCGGGAGCACCCCCCACAGTAAAAAAGCTGACTAGCATAGCCTAGCATAGCGTCACAAGTAAATACTAGCATCTAAATATCATTAAATCACAAGTCCAAGACACCAGATGAAAGATACACTTCTTGTGAATCCAGCCATCATTTCTGATTTTTAAAATGTTTTACAGGGAAGACACAATATGTAATCTATTAGCTAACCACGTTAGCAAAAGACACCACTTTTTTACTCCCACAGTTTTTTACTCCAACAGTAGCTATCACTATTCGCCTAAATAAAGATATATATAGCCACTAACCAAGAACAACTTCATAAGATGACAGTCTGATGCATATGTTTTTTTAGAAAAATGTGCATTTTTCAGGTATAAATTCATAGTTTACCATTGCAGCCACTAATCACAAAAACTCACCAAAGCGACTAGAATAACTACAGAGAGGCAACGTGTATTACTAATTATCATCAAAACATTTCTTAAAATACACAGCGTACAGCAATTGAAAGACCACAGATCTTGTGAATCCAGACAAATATTTCAGATTTTCTAAGTGTTTTCAGCGAAAACACAATAATATCGTTATATTAGCATACCACATGAGCTAACATCACCCCAGCATTGATTCAAGGCAAAAAGAGCTATAACGTTATCACCACCAAAATATATTAATTTTTTCACTAACCTTCTAAGATTCTTCAGATGACAGTCCTGTAACATCATATTACACAATGCATATAGAGTTTGTTGAAAATGTGCATATTTAGCATCACAAATCGTGGTTATGCAATGAATCAGTCAAAAACATGGCATGCATTCTGGCCGGCGCCATCTTGGAAAGGCACCTAAGTTTACGATTATTTATCGATTAGATTGACAAAAAAATACAGTTGACAGCTAATGAAAGATGCATTAGTTATTAATGCAACCGCTGAGTTAGATTTTTAAAATTAAACATTACTAGAACATACAGTGTGCGTTACAGCCAGACTAGTGCCGCAACAATGGCCGACAAATGCGTTTACATTTTTCCACATAATACGGAATAAAATCAATAAATAGCTCTTACTTTTGGACGAGCTTTCCATCAGTATCTTGGGCAAGGTGTCTTTGTCCAAAATAATTGTTGCTTTGTTGTAAAACGTCCTCTTCAACCTCGGAACTAGCAGCTAACAATAGCTACGTGGCAACACACTGTCCAAATCCTCAAAGCGCAATACTACGAAAATTCCGAAAATAGCAATATACTCGCATAACTGATATAAATCAGTTTAAAATAACTTCGTTATGATGTTTCTACACCCTATCATCGAATTAAATCACAGACGGATATATCTTAGGCCGATAACGGAGCTTTTGAGCATGCCATTCTGATGTCCTCATCTTGCGTCTTGAGGAGCGTCCAAAAGAACGGACATGTCACTCATGGCCTTTTATAAACTACGAAATAGTAGAGACTCCATTCCACTTCTCATTGGTTACTGACATCCAGGGGAAGGCGGGTGCAGTTCATTTCGACCCATAGGGCCATACAGAGTTTTAAACTGATCTTCAGAACAGAGCCTAGTTTTCAGACTTTCGCATGTCCTGTCATGATTTTCGCTGTAGAAAGAGTTCTGGTTCACCCACAGACATAATTCAAACGGTTTTAGAAACTAGAGATTGTTTTCTATCCAATAGTAATAATAATATGCATATTGTACGAGCAAGAATTGAGTACGAGGCAGTTTAATATAGGAATGTAAAAAAAAAAAATAGTGCTAACAGCTCCCCCTATTGACAAAAGGTTAACAAACAGATCACCGACCATTTCGAATCCCACCGTACCTTCTTTGCTATGCAATCTGGTTTCTGAGCTGGTCATGGATGCACCTCAGCCACGCTCATGGTCCTAAACGATATCATAACCGCCATCGATAAAAGACAATACTGTGCAGTACTGTCCATGTTAAAATGGGCTTTTGGGCACTAGTCCTCTATCTCTATGACCAACCCCCGCCGCTTATCCAGATTAAGCGCTGCTGATGGAAGCTCACCAGTCAATACATTTTCTCTTCCAGCAGATTGTATAACAACATACAAAAAAAGCCCAATATGAAATGTACAAATATTTATTAAAAAGTTCAAACAAACATGCAAATATAAATGGCAGAGGTGAAGCTGAGGTGGTGAGTCTGCAACGTAACAGCGAAATTGAATAAGAAATGCTGTTGGGAAGTGTTTTAGGCAGTAAGTGGTGAATTCAGTATTTAGTCACTCATGAAAATATCTTACCGCAATTAAAATCCTGAAGTCAGGTATTTTAATGGATTCTATGCAAAGGCTTCAGGGGCAACGGCCGAGTTGCAATAAAGATGTGGCTTGCATGATGAAAGTCATTCATCTTTATTGTGTCTGCCATGACCCCTCCACACCTGTGCCACACTGCAATGCGCCTTGCAAAGTCTTGTAGTTTTATTAAATCGTCACTGGTCTGCATAGCACTGTGGTACAGGTGAGTAGGTGTTATGGCAGACACAATAGAGCTGAATGACTTTCATCATGCAAGCCACATCTTCATGCACCTTGGTCATTGAGCAAGTAGGCTAATGTTGATGGCACATTTCAAAACCTATGTATAATTATTGGTGCAAAGGGTAACCTGGAGACACGGTCAGGGGTACCTGTTACATGAAGAGTTTGAAAATAATTACTGTGTCAATACATTTAGAATATTTTGGAAGTCTAAAATAAATTAGCCAAGCATCAACCACTATGATCGAGGGTTATTTTCAAGACAAGACATTAGAAAATATAAACAAACGATACCTTGTGGTCTCTCATCTTGTCATTGGGGCCCAGTGTGTTGTAAACCACACTGCTCTCCTTCATCCATCTGAAATGAAACACACAACTGCTTAATARTAACACCAGTAACACTCTTCAAGCAGTTGTAATAATGAGAGAGCTGCTAGGGATGATGCTTACCTGGGTGGAAACAGGATGTCATGCTCAGGCATGAGAGATCTCTCCCTGATGAGACCATTCATTTTCACTCCGAGAGCGATCCTCATTTAATACAATGGAGCTATCACTACGACCAGCCTAGTTACCAGTGATTAGGGACGGACTTGTCCAAGTTGGGGGAGGAAGGGGGGTTAGAGGAGGAAGAGTGGGTACGCACTAAACTGAGAGTTTTGCAAGTTAGATAGGCTGACTTCAACTGAATCCCTAACCTTAATGCAGATATTAAATCAAATGAAATGGTTTGCTTGCCCAATGTATTAGCTCAGTTAGGAAGTAAACATGGTGGCAGGTTTAAGAGTGATGCCGACTAAATAATAAACACTGTCTATAGTAGAAGTAGCAAATACCAATGGAACTACTGAAAAGTATCTGTGTCCCGCTAGCGGGACAACCTCCGGTGAAACTGGAGGGCGCATAATTCAAATAAATTCTAATAGTTATTATAGATATTATAGATATATAGCTATTGCACCTTCTTCACCACACTGTCTGTGTGGGTGGATCTTTCAGTTTGTCAGTGATGTGTACGCTGAGGAACTTAAAACTTTCCACCTTCTCCACTGCTGTCCCGTCGATGTGGATAGGTGGGTGCTCCCTCTGCTGTTTCCTGAAGTCCACAATAGTCTCTTTTGTTTTGTTGACGTTGAGTGAGAGGTTATTTTCCTGGCACCACACTCCCTGAGCCCCCTTCGTTGTTGGTAATCAAGCCTTCTACAGTTGTTTCCTACCTTCACCATCTGGGGGCGGCCCGTCAGGAAGTCCAGGACCCAATTGCACAGGGCGGGGTTCAGAACCAGGGCCTCAAGCTTAATGATGAGCTTGGAGGGTATTATGGTGTTGAATGCTGAGCTATAGTCAATGAACAGCATTCTTACATAGATATTCCTCTTGTCCAGATGAGATAGGGCATATAGCTCTCAGCTATTCATGTAATTAGTGACATGACACTAAAATAACATGATGGTGGTGTAACGTTACAAAACCACTAAAATAACACCCTGATAATACACACAGGCTACAACAGTACATTAAATTCTCCCTAAATAAATTATAGAAGAGGCATGTGGTGTATATTCAACATAACAAAAACTGATTGACAGCTAGCTAATAACAGAAGCTAAAAATAGCTTGGGCGAAATAGCAGGCTAGCTAGTACATAGTGCTAAGTTAGTTAACTGTTTAACGCTAACCTCTAGCAAATTTCATAAAATATAACGGGTTAAAATACATATAATTGGCGTGTCTCATATGTACACATAAATGTACAAAATAATATGAGCCTTCGTTCGTGCAAACTAAACCATTTGGAGTAAAAATGAATATGCTTGTGGCCGCCATTTTGCCTGGATTTTTTTTCTCCAATTTGAACAACACTTCTAAATGACACCAAAACCCATCACAGTTATGTTGAACATGTTATCTGAAAATTTCAAAGATTACCATATGCTTATACAAATAACAAATCTGTAAAACATGAAAAACGTGCTACTGTTAGCTTTCTTCTTGTTGCTACTTCTCAAGGTGAATAAGAGCAGTGCATGCAGGCAGTAGCAAAACTATGAACGTCTCCCTAGTGGTAGCACTAAATATGAACACTCCAGCTGAAAATATGGAATTTATACACTTTGATTTAAAAACAATCTAAACATTGAATTGACTGAAATTGTATATCGATGCATTGAAAAGAAATTTGCAGTACATAATTTACAGCTCAAATAAAGTGTGAGCAATACAGCAATTGGAATACGCAAATAATTTCATAAACACAGCAATGCAAATATAATATGAATAATCTGTATTTAGGGTCAATATGTAACGTTATTAAATCACATTGATGCGACATGTTGAGGTAAGGTAGATGACCAAATGCAGGGGTTATGATATTACCTTCAGATTACGTTACCACAACGTTGTGGGAGGTTAATGTCATGACATTACCAATAATTACCCAATCCATTATGTCGGAGTCAGTCATGGTTATGTAACGTTTCCTGGGTATTGACTTAAAACCTTTTGTCAATAGGGGGGCGCTATTTTCACTTTGTAAAAAATCGTGCCCAAATAAAAACTGCCTCGTACTCTATTCTTGCTCGTACAATATGCATATTATTATTACTATTGGATAGAAAACTCAAGTTTCTAAAACCGTTTGAATTATATCTGTGAGTAAAACAGAACTCATTTTACAGCAAACTTCCTGATAGGAAGTGAAAAATCTGAAATCGAGGCTCTGTTCCAGGGCCTTCCTATTCATTTGCTTGAAATCTATGGATATACATGCACTTCATACGCCTTCCACTAGATGTCAACAGGCAGTGGGAGGTGGAATGGGGTGTCTAGCTTGATCTGAGGTCGAACAAGAGCTCTTGGAATGACGTGACCCCAAATTTCCTTTGTTCAGCAAGGCGCGGGAAGGAACCCTGGATTGCCTTCTGAAAAGCTTTCGGTATAGACGGCTAATAACTCCGGCTTTGATTTTATTTGATACATGTGATAATATCATCGTAAAGTAAGTTTTTTCAATATAGTTTTATCAGATTATTGAACGTTTATCGGGAGTTTTGGCGTTTTCCGTTCTCTGCGTTTGGAGAAGATGGACATCTTCGCGCCACTTGGCTAGCTAAGGTTGCTAATTCGACAGGMGAAGAGGACATTCTAAAACCAAACAACGATTTATTCTGGACAAAGRACTCCTTGTACAAGATTCTGATGGAAGCTCAGCAAAAGTAGGAACCATTTATGATGTTATTTCGTATTTCTGTGGAAAATGTTTAGTTCTATTTTCCGCCCTCATTGCAGGCGCTGTCTCGCTATAACGTAAGCTGTATGTCGTACTAAAGCTTATTTTTTTTAAATCTAACACGGCGATTGCATTAAGAACTAGTGTTTCTTTCATTTGCTGTACAACATGTATTTTTTAGTAAAGTTTATGATGAGTTCTTGATTAGATGAGTGTCAGAAATATATCCGGATAATTTTGTGCAGTTTGGCTACGTATTCACATTGTAAACCACGATTTGTACCGCTAAATATGCACATTTTCGAACAAAACATATACAGTGGGGAGAAAGTATTTGATACACTGCCGATTTTGCAGTTTTTCCTACTAACAAGCATGTAGAGGTCTGTCATTTTATCATAGGTACACTTCAACTGTGAGAGACGGAATCTTAAACAAAATCCAGAAAATCACATTGTATGATTTTTAAGTAATTAATTTGCATTTTATTGCATGACATAAATATTTGATCACCTACCAACCAGTAAGAATTCCGGCTCTCACAGACCTCTTAGTTTTTCTTTAAGAAGCCCTCCTGTTCTCCACTCATTACCTGTATTAACTGCACCTGTTTGAACTCGTTACCTGTAAAAGACACCTGTCCACACACTCAATCAAACAGACTCCAACCTCTCCACAATGGCCAAGACAGAGAGCTGTGAAGGACATCAGGGATAAATTGTAGACCTGTACAAGGCTGGGATGGGCTACAGGACAATAGCCAAGCAGCTTGGTGAGAAGCAACAACTGTTGGCACAATTATTAGAAAATGGAAGAAGTTCAAGATGACGGTCATCACCCTCGGTCTGGGGCTCCATGCAAGATCTCACCTCGTGGGGCATCAATGATCATGAGGAATGTGAGGGATCAGCCCAGAACTACACGGCAGGACCTGGTCAATGACCTGAAGAGAGCTGGGACCACCGTCTCAAGAAAACCATTAGTAACACACTACGCCGTCATGGATTAAAATCTGCAGCGCACGCAAGGTCCCCTGCTCAAGCCAGCGCATGTCCAGGCCCGTCTGAAGTTTGCAATGACCATCTGGATGATCCAGAGGAGGAATGGGAGAAGGTCATGTGGTCTGATGAGACAAAAATAGAGCTTTTTGCTCTAAATCCACTCGCCGTTTTTGGAGGAATAGAAGGATGAGTACAACCCCAAGAACACCATCCCAACCGTGAAGCATGGAGGTGGAAACATCATTCTTGGGGATGCTTTTCTGCAAAGGGACAGGACGACTGCACCATATTGGGAGGATGGATGGGGCCATGTATCGCGAGATCTTAACCAACAAACTCCTTCCCTCAGTAAGAGCATTGAAGATGGGTCGTGGCTGGGTCTTCCAGCATGACAACGACCCGAAACACACAGCCAGGGCAACTAAGGAGTGGCTCCGTAAGAAGCATCTCAAGGTCCTGGAGTGGCCTAGCCAGTCTCCAGACCTGAACCCAATAAGAAAATCTTTGGAGGGAGCGAAAGTCCGTATTGCCAGCGACAGCCCCGAAACCTGAAGGATCTGGAGAAGGTCTGTATGGAGGAGTGGGCCAAAATCCCTGCTGCAGTGTGTGCAAACCTGGTCAAGAACTACAGGAAACGTATGATCTCTGTAATTGCAAACTAAGGTTTCTGTACCAAATATTCAGTTCTGCTTTCTGATGTATCAAATACTTATGTCATGCAATAAAATGCAAATTAATTACTAAAATCATACAATGTATTTTCTGGATTTTTGTTTTAGATTCCTTCTCTCACAGTTGAAGTGTACCTATTATAAAAATTACAGATCTACATGCTTTGTAAGTAGGAAAACCTGCAAAATTGTCAGTGTATCAAATACTTGTTCTCCCCACTGTATGTATTGTGTAACATGATGTTTATGGACTGTCATCTGATGAAGTTTGTCAAGGTTAGTGAATAATTTTATATCTTTTGCTGTTTTTGCGATCGCTACCTTTGCGCGTGAATGAATGCGGTTTGTGGTTGGCTATTGTGTAAGCTATATAATGCTATATTGTGTTTTCGCTGTAAAACACTTAAAAAATCTGAAATATTGGCTGGATTCACAAGATGTTTATCTTTCATTTGCTGTACACCATGTATTTTTCATAAATGTTTATGATGAGTATTTTATTATTTTCACATTCTCTCTGTAATTATTCCGGCTGCTTGGTGATATTTTTATGGGTAGCTGCAAAGTAAAACTATGATTTATACCTCAAATATGCACATTTCGAACAAAACATAGATTTATTGTATAACATGTTATAAGACTGTCTCTGATGAAGTTGTTTCTTGGTTAGTGACATTATATCTCTATTTTGGTCGGTTTTGTGATAGCTACCTATGCGGTAAAAAAATTGTGAAATATGCGGTTGAGTCTTTTGCTATGTGGTTAGCTAATGAAATACATATTGTGTTTTCCGCTGTAAAACATTTTAAAAATCGGAAGATGGCTGAATTCACAAGATGTGTCTTTATTTTGGTGTCTTTGGACTTGTTGATTTCATGAATATTTATATCTAGTATTTACTTGTGGCGCTATGTTAGGCTATGCTAGTCAGCTTTTTTACTGATGAGGATGCTCCCGGATCCAGGATGGTGACCAAGTAGAAGTTAAATCATTGTGCAACATCATGGGTAAACTCTGGGCATTATCTTTCGGCTGGGAAAAGTGCATTTTTGCTTTTGTGGGGCTTCAAAGATTATAGGTACACATTCCCTTGAAGCTGGTATTTGGAGGATATATTGGCACGGTTTGCCTCTATTTTATGCGCTAGTGATGTGAGTTCGGAAAAACTGAAAGTATGTATCTTAGAAATACTTTTCTCATACAAACTTTATATGTCCAAACTCAGAATAAAATAGTCTACGAAAAATGACATGGTTGCTGTGGAAGAACATTTATTTTGATGGGCGATGATCTGCATTTATTTAAGTGTCATTAGGTAGCCTGATTTCAGATATGTCCATCTTCACAGGATTATTAATTAAATCGTTTTTCTTGCAACACATGTAAACATTTTTAACAAACTTTTATATTCATCTGACTTTCCACAATAATCATATTATTGTGTGCATGTAACCATACTCACTGTGTATTGCTCTGCTTCAACAACCACTGAGCTGAAGTTACGCAACATCATAACTTTGAATAACACAGCAGTGCTAGCCAAATCACTCAATACACCTTTAAATCAGTCAATACTTCTCTGCTTGTTGTGTGCAGTTGTGAATGACCTTTGTTTTGCTATGATAAAAAATCCTATGGAAGACAATGAGGCTGAAATTAGAAATAAGCAGTGCTTGACTTGAGGTGGAGCAAGCATTTTAGCCAGGTAGCCTAGGACAACAAAAACTAAAAGTGTGTACTGTATGACAGTCATAGACTGTTTCAGCAACATGAAAGAGAGGAGGATGTCATTTGTGTTTCTCTACAATTAGGGTGAGTCAATATGTGTTTTTCTACTTCCACACACATGTGCACACACGCACATATGTACACATGCACACACAAATATGTATCATGGACAGCCGCATTATATATAGCTTACGTTGATTGGGCTAAATTGTTTATGGTATCTTTTAGTTGTCACTGTATTAAACTAAGCATAGATGATTTGATGATGTTGAAGTTGAAATGGGGCTGGAATAATTGAGGCAGCTCCTGTTTTCTTTTCGACTGGCGGTAACTCTCCGTGATTCTAAATGAATGGCTTTCTTGACCATGCTGTAGGTCATGTACAGTGCCTTCAGAAAGAATTCACCCCCTTTTTCCACATTTTGCTGTGTTACAAAGTGGGATTAAAATGTATTTAATTGTCATTTTTGGTCATTGATCTACACAAAATACCCTGCAATGTCAAAGTGGAAGAAAAATTAACATATATAAAAAATATGAATGAAATATAAAACACTGATTCGATAAGTGTTCACCCCTCTGACACAATACATGTTAGAAACACCTTAGGCAGCAATTACAGCTGTGAGTCTTTTGGGTAAGTCTGTAAGAGCTTTACATACCTGGATTGTACAATTTTTGCCCATTATTCTTTTATAAATTCTTCAAGCACTGTTAAATTGGTTGTTGATCATTGCTAGAAAGCCATTTTCAAGTCTTGCCATAGATTTTTAAGTAGACTTAACTCAAAACTGTAACTAGGCCAACATGGAACATTCAGTGTCGTCTTTGTAAGCAACTCCATTGGAGATTTTGACTTGTGTTTTAGGTATTGTCCTGCTGAAAGGTGACACATATTCCAGTGTTGGAAAGAAGACTGAACCAGGTTTTGGCTGTGCTTTCCGTTTATTTTTAAATTCAGGCTACAACACAACAAAATCTGGAAAAAGCAAAGGGGTGTGAATTCTTTCCGAAGGCACTGTAACTGCTTGTTACATGCAAAATGCTTTGTGGACAGATGTTGCTCTCCGGGTTTGTGATGAAATAAAGGTCTATCAATCAATCAAATCTATTTATAAAGCCCTTCTTACATCAGCTCATGTCACAAAGTGCTGTACAGAAACCCAGCCTAAAACCCCAAACAGCAAGCAATGCAGGTGTAGAAGCACAGTGGCTAGGAAAAACTCCCTAGAAAGGCCAGAACCTAGGAAGAAACCTAGAGAGGAACCAGGCTATGAGGGGTGGCCAGTCCTCTTCTGGCTGTGCTGGGTGGAGATTATAACAGAACATGGCCAAGATATTCAAATATTCATAGATGACCGGCAGGGTCAAATAATAATAATCACAGTGGTTGTCGAGGGTGCAACAGGTCAGCACCTCAGGAGTAAATGTCAGTTGGCTTTTCATAGCCAATCGTTCAGAGTATCTCTACCACTCCTGCTGTCTCTAGAGAGTTGAAAACAGCAGGCCTGGCTAGCACGTCCGGTGAACAGGTCAGGGTTCCATAGCCGCAGGCAGAACAGATGAAACTGGAGCAGCAGCAGGGCCAGGCGGACTGGGGACAGCAAGGAGTCATCAGGCCAGGTAGTCCTGAGGCATGGTCCTAGGGCTCAGGTCCTCTGAGAGAGAGAAATAAAGAAAAAAGAAAGAAAGAATGTGCGAGAGAGAGAAAGAGAGAATTAGAGAGAGCACACTTAAGTTCACACAGGACACCAGATAAGACAGGAGAAATACTCCAGATATAACAGACTGACCCTAGCCCCCCGACACAAACTACTGCAGCATAAATACTGGAGGCTGAGACAGGAGGGGTCTGGAGACACTGTGGCCCCGTCCGACAATACCCCTGGACAGGGCCAAACAGGCAGGAAAGAACCCCACCCACTTTGCCAAGCACCGCCCTCACACCATTAGAGGGATATCTTCAACCACCAACTTACCGTCCTGAGACAAGGCCGAATACAGCCCACAAAGATCTCCGCCACGGCACAACCCGAGGGGGGGGGCGCCAACCCGGACAGGAAGTTCATGGCATCATTTTTGGACAGAAAGTTTTTGATTTTTTCAATGTTAAGTAGACGGAAAAAAGCTGTCATTGAAACAGTCTTGATRTGTGTATCAAAAGAAAGATCAGGGTTCAGAGTAACGCCCAGGTCCTTCATGTTTTTATTAACCATCAAGATTAATTGTCAGATCCAACAGAAGATCTCTCTGTTTCTTGGGACCTAGAACAAGCATCTCTGTTTCGTCCATGTTTAAAAGGTAGAACATTAGCCACTATTCACTTCCTTATGTCTGAAACACAGGCTAACAGTGAGGGCAATTTTGGGGCTTCACCATGTTTCATCAAAATGTACAGCTGTGTGTCATCCGCATAGCAATGAAAGTTAACATTATGTTTCAGAATGACATGCCCAAGAGGTAAAATATATAGTGAAAACAATAGTGGTCCTAAAACGGAACCTTGAGGAATACCGAAATGTACAGTTGATTTGTCAGAGGTCAAACCATTCACAGAGACAAACTGATATCGTTCCGACAGATAAGATTTCCAAACCAGGCCAGAACTTGTCTGTGTAGACCAATTTGGGTTTCCAATCTTTCCAAAACAATGTGGTGATCGATGGTATCAAAAGCAGCAGTAAGGTCTAGGAGCACGAGGACAGATGCAGAGCCTCGGTCTGACGCCATTAAAAGGTCATTTACCACCTTCACAAGTGCAGTCTCAGTGCTRTGATGGGGTCTAAAACCAGACTGAAACATTTCATATACATTGTTTGTCTTCAGGAAGGCAGTGAGTTGCTGCGCAACAGCTTTTTCAATAAAAAAATAAATAAAAAATGGGAGATTCGATATAGGCCGATAGTGTTTTATATTTTCTGCGTCAAGGTTTGGCTTTTTCAAGAGAGGCTTTATTACTGCCACTCTTAGTGAGTTTGGTACACATCTGGTGGATAGAGAGACGTGTATTATGTTCAACATAGGAGGGCCAAGCACAGGAAGCAGCTCTTTCAGTAGTTTAGTTGGAATAGGGTCCAGTATGCAGCTTGAAGGTTTAGAGGCCATGATTATTTTCATCGATGTGTCAAGAGATTTAGTCCTAAAACACTWGAGTGTCTCCCTTGATCCTAGGTCCTGGCAGAGTTGTGCAGACTCAGGACAACTGAGCTTTGGAGGAATATGCAGATTTAAAGAGGAGTCCATAATTTTCTTTCTAATGATCATGATCTTTCCTCAAAGAAGTTCATGAATTTATCACTGCTGAAGTGAAAGCCATCCTCTCTTTGGGAATGCTGCTTTTTAGTTAGCTTTGCGACAGTATCAAAAACACATGTTGGATTGTTCTTATTTTCCTCAATTAAGTTGGAAAAATAGGATGATCGAGCAGCAGTGAGGGCTCTTCAATACTGCACGGTACTGTCTTTTCAAGCTAGTCGGAAGACTTCCAGTTTGGTGTAGCACCATTTCTGTTCCAATTTTCTGGAAGCTTGCTTCAGAGCTTGGTTATTTTCTGTATACCAGGGAGATAGTTTCTTGTGACAAATGTTTTTTTGTTTTTAGGGGTGCGCCTACATCTAGGGTATTGCGYAAGGTTAAATTGAGTTCCTCAGTTAGGTGGTTAACTGATTTTTGTACTCTGACGTCCTTGGGTAGGTCGGAGGGAGTCTGGAAGGGCATCTAGGAATCTTTGGGTTGTACGAGAATTTATAGCCCGACTTTTGATGATCCTTGGTTGGGGTCAGAGCAGATTATTTGCTGCGATTGCAAACGTAATAAAATGGTGGTCCGATAGTCCAGGATAATGAGGAAAAACATTAAGATCCACAACATTTATTCCACGGTACAAAACTAGGTCCAGAGTATGACTGTGGCAGTGAGTAGGTCCGGAGACATGTTGGACAAAACCCACTGAGTTGAGGATGGCTCTGAAAGCCTTTTGGAGTGGGTCTGTGGACTTTTCCATGTAAATATTAAAGTCACCAAACATTTGAATATTATCTGCCATAACTACAAGGTCCGATAGGAATTCAGGGAACTCAGTGAGGAACGCTGTATATAGCCCAGGAGGCCTGTAAACAGTAGCTATAAAAAGTGATTGAGTAGGCTGCATAGATTTCATGACTAGAAGCTCTAAAGACAAAAACGTCGTAAAGGTGTGGTTGAATTTATTCTGCCAGTGTGTCTTCTTATTGTCTCAGCCTTAGGCTTATATATCACGGTGGCAAGGCATATGAACTAACAGGTTATACAGCAAACAGTGCAATTATCACAACACATAGGTTGTAATATGCCGTTTGGGGGGGAGTTGACCAGCTTTTATTTTATTCCACCTTTATTTAACCAGGTAGGCTAGTTGAGAACAAGTTCTCATTTGCAACTGCGACCTGGCCAGCTGAGAAGATCATGTCTGACGTTCCTCTGCTGGGACAAAAGCCACTCAACACACACACACACACACACACACTACGTTGTGTTCTATCCTCGTGGGGACCTAAAATTGATTTCCATTCAAAATCATATTTTCCCTAACCCTAATCTGTAACCTTAACCCTAAACCTAACTCCTAACCCCTTACCCTAATTCAAATCCTAAACTTAACTAAGCTTCAAATAGGCTTTGTGGTCATGGGGATGTGGGAAATGTCCCAACAAGGGAGAAGTTTCCTTGTTTTACTATCCTTGTTGGGACTTTTGGTCCCCACAGGGATAGAAGAACCAACCCACACACACACACACTGCAATTACCTGAAGCCAGTGTGTGTGTGTGAAGCTGCCAGTCCCAGATGGGAACACGTGTGGAATGTCTGTTGGAGTGTAGCGTAGCCCAGGTGGCGGACAGGGCTCAAGTGACCTCCAGTACACCCTTCAGCAAGATGCATGCAGTGATGCACAAGGAAACCTTCTGAAGCCTTAGCATATTGTGCTGCTGTGGATGGGGCTTGCTGCCACCGGATGAGGCGCTTGGAGCTTATATACCCGGCTGGATGGCTCGCCAAATGGATGTATTTATAATGTCATTTTCCACAGGAACAATGACTTACCATAGTCATAAAAAACTCAATCAGGTTTACATTGTGACGGAGTGGGATGTAAGGAGTGACTGGCAGCTTTATGAAGTAGCTCATCAAGGTGATAGATTTCATTAGGTTTAATTCACAGTGTAGAATATCATCCCGCTTATTTGCTGGAGCCCTTAGAAAAGGAGCCAGTGTCTGAGATGGTAAGGCTTGTCAATTGACTCTTGAAATTCAGCTATTTTATTTGGTCTTCAAGTGACAATCACATCATATTGCCTCCCTTTATCACATGCCTTCCTGGAATTCCTGGAAATAATGATTTGTTTGTAAGTCCAATGTTGTGACTTTATATATAATATTTAGTTGTTTTAATATTAAACCTATCTCTGATTCTGCCATAACAGGCTGCACATGTTCTACTTACAAAGAAAGGGGTAACAAATATTCACATAATTTACTCTACTAGCATGTAGTCTAGTATTCACATGCTACCTGGGCGTGATAAAGTAGCTTAGAGTCTCTTGAAAAGGGTAAATACATACCTTGCTCCTCTTTCTATGCTTCTATTGGCCATTCATCTTTGCAGGTGCATCATAAACTCCTAGTAGTTAATTGGGATCATAATAACCCCAAATCAACTCTTCCTTTCTGTTTTTAATATGTGCACTAGCAACATTGCCAAAGGCCAGTATAATTACCACACAGCAGAGACAAGAAATCAATCACCCAAATGATCAAAGAATCAGAGTCCACAGCTATGATGAACAAAAATAGAAGCACAACATGTAAAATGTTTATTTCAATTGACTGATTTCCTTATATGAACTGTAACTCAATAAAATCGTTCATTGTTGCATGTTGCATTTATATCTTTGCTCAGTATAAAACCACCATCTAATATGGAACAGATTTCCATCCTATAATAGCAAAGCAAGGTGAAAGACTGCTTTACATATCATTTCACTTTAGAGACATTTGTTTGTTGACATCACCAAACAAGGATCTGAGTGTCTTAAAGGCACAGTGTGGTTTGCTTCTTGTCTGATGGCCGTTAAAGGAAAGACAGCTAATGTGCCCGGAGCTTCTGTTCCTTGAAGATCAGCAGCAGGGAGCACTTTGATATCCTTGCCCCTGCTTGTCAAGTTTCCACCTGGCACCCCCCCCCCGTGTCAATGTGAATGTTTACATCAATAAATATAACAATGGTTTAGTCACAACTGCACACAGGTCAGCTCATGCATTAACCTTTAATATTTCCCCTCAGTCAATCTGACTTGTCCACTACAGTGAAATCCCCAAAGTGCCGGGTTTTTGCAGTGTTGTGGATAGTGTCTCTTACAAACGGCGTGTATTCATGGATGCCAAGGGAAGCCAGGCTTCCCCCAAAAATGTACCAAGAAGAAAACAAAAAAACTAAATAATTTCTTTGTCTCTGTGTTTCATAATTTCCTTAAATTCGCATGAGGCTGAATGTACAGTCTCTCACCGGAGAAAGTTTCCAAACAAGCGAAACATCGCCCCTCTGTCTCTGTATGTGTAGCGCGTCTATCTGGTACTGTCTGGTCAAAAATAGTATGCTATTATTGCCGCCCGTAGYATTGAATGCAAGGGAAACCAAGCATTTCGCTTCCCTGTATGAAAAATAAATAAAATAATAGGCAATCAGCRTTGTGCAAAACTGAGTGAGCTCAACTGTGATGGTCCTAGCACACCAAAAAAAGGTGTCATGTGTAGCCAGTTTGGATTTGACTTCACCCCAATCACATCAAAAGCAGAACTTAATTCACAGAAAAAATTTGAATTGTTGCATCTTCTTGTGTCGTTGYCCTCCTGTGGCTAGCTAGCTAGCTAAAATTGGCCCTTTCCTAAATTAGGGATTTGGACTTGTGGTTTTACATAATTCTCCGTACTGGCCAACGATTATAACTGCGATTCTGATCCAACCATAAATTCATACATTCTGCCACTGGCCTGAGAGGGTGGAAGTTCAATATGTAGCTAGATGTAGTAGGCTAATGTTAACTAGCTGGCCTGGCGGATCATTGCCCATGAAATTAAATTAGGCTAGCAAGCAAGCATTTCAGCCACGTAGCCTAGGACAACAAAAACTAAGTACTGTAGACAGAGTCATAGACTGTTTCGGATGGCATTGGGGTTTYTCTACAAGTAAAATGAGTCAACTTGTTTTTTCTACTTAAACACACACATACGCACAGAAATCAGTACCATGGAAAGTCACATCATATTTAACTTAAGTTGATTGGACAAAATTATTTTTGGTATCTTTTAGTTGTCACTGTATTAGACTAAGCATAGGTGATTTGATTGTGTTGAAACGTTGAAGTTGAAATGGTGCTGGAATAGTAGAGGCAGCTCCTCTTTTATTTGCGACTTGCGGTAACTCTCAGTGATTCTAAATCAATAGTTGTTTAGTTGTCCGAAAAATGTACTTGCTTGACCATGCTGTAGGTCATGTAACTGTTTGTTACATGCAATATGCTTTGTGGACTTCACAGGACAGATGTTCCTCTCCGGTTTTGTGGTGAAACACAGGTGTGGTTGAATTTATATTGCCACTTTGTCATCTTATTGTCTTGGCCATTTGAAATTAACAGGTTATAGAGCAAACAACACAATTATCATAACACACAGATTATAATATGGCAATTTTTCCTCGTTTGCCGTCCCCAGTGATTTTACCCATGCACCGCTACTGTCGCTGAAGTTTCATGAGTTTGGCTTCTCGCCATCTGACGAACATGTAGGAAGGGGTAGTAGTTGATGCAGTTTGGTATGGGGATTTTGGCGTGGATGGGGATCGGGGAGGCCAACCCCCAGTCGTGGATCGGAGTTGTACTGAGCCTGCTGGCAATGACAACCCCCGGCCGTAGGCCAAGGTTCTGCTGGCGTGGACAGAGTTCTAAACTACACTTAAAATGATTCTCTGTCCTAAAGCTTTCAATGCCATTGCTCCACCCAACTAAACTAATAAAGAGGCTGTTGTGTTCAGCAATATAGTGTCGTAGCTCAGTTGAGTATTGAATACTGTTGCTTTAAGAAAGTATCAGGCACGTTGCGCGTAAACGGAGGTGTGAGTGAGTTTTGTACGAGTTGTTAATATGTTGATCTGTAGTAAAGACGTTCAGTTTAATTGCACAACAAGCCTCTGTGCATTTGTAACATTTGGCGATCAGGATGGCTGAGTTTAGCTTACCTCCACCATCTCCATTTTTCTCGATCCCTGGAGATCCACCTGTTCCATGGAATTGCTAGTTTCAATCCTTTTCAGTTGTATATGCGAACTATCAATTCGCATGGAGCTGCCGACACACGAAAACKAATGATTCTACTCCACTGTCTTGGCGCTGAGGGACAACGTGTCTTCTCCACTTTACAGCAGGTGGATTACATTGGCGGTCCAAGCTCTCGAAGGAAAACTACAGTGGCTCACGCAGTGTGATAATGCATCGTCTTCTCTTCAGCCAACGGGCTCAACTGCCGGGTGAGTCCGTAGCACAGTTTGTTTCCTCCTTGAGAGAGCTTGTGGGACCTTGAAGATAAGGCCCCTTCGTAAACGAATTTGTACGCGATCAGTTCATTGAAAAAACATAATGTGCTCCACTGAGGGAGAAATTGGTGTTAGAGACCAGTGATCTGACACTGGGGAAAGCACGTAATATTGGAAGACAAATGGAAGTTGCTCTCGCTGACCTACATAAACTACAGAGCAAATCTCAGGGGGCGGGGCTTCAAACACTGGCTGAGGCACCAGTGTTAAAAGTGCAGGAAACCACTGGGGGGTGACGTTGTTCAAATTGTGTCTCCAGTGTGCATGTCCAGCAAAGGGACAACAACGCAAGAACTGCAACAAATACAATTATTTTGCCTGTTGTTGTCGTTCAGCAGCGGCAGGACAGCATCGAGCAGATSCAGGTCGAAGTTCACCAGTCTCTATTAACTCTGTACATGATGACTCACTTAAAACCTGTTGAGGATAGAGGGCGCTATTTACACTTTGGGGGAAAATCGTGCCCAATTTAAACGGCCTCGTACTCTATTCTTGCTCGTACAATATGCATATTATTATTACTATTGGATAGAAAACACTCAAGTTTCTAAAACCGTTTGAATTATATCTGTGAGTAAAACAGAACTCATTTTGCAGCAAACTTCCTGTCAGAAAGTGAAAAATCTCAAATCGAGGCTCTGTTCCAGGCCCTCCCTATCATTTTGCTTGAGATTTATGACTATACATGCACTTCATACGCCCTTCCACTAGATGTCAATAGGCTGTGAGAGTGAAATGGGGTCTCAATCTCTTTCTATGGTCAAAGAGACAGCTTGGAATGACATGACCCCAGAATTCGTTTGTTCAGGAACGCGATAAGGTCACCAGTATTGGCTTCTGAAAAGCAATCGTTATAGACGTCTTATATCTCCGGCTTTGATTTTATTTGATAAATGTGAGGATATCATCGTAAAGTATGTTTTTTCAATATAGTTTTTATTAGATTATTGAATTTTTTTCGGGAGTTTAGACGTGTGCGTTCTTTGCGTTTGGTGCCGAAGAGAGCTTAGCGCCACTTGGCTGTTTTACTTGCTCATTCGAGAGGGAAAAATGCATTCTAAACCAAACAACGATTGTTCCCGACAAAGGACCCCTTGTACAACATTCTGATGGAAGCTCAACAAAAGTAGGACCATTTTATGATGCTATTTCATATATCTGTCGAACATGTGTACTATTAGTTTGCGCCAGATTTTGGGCGCTCTCTCGCCATAACGTAAGCTGCATGTCGTAATGAAGTTATTTTTAGAATTCTAACACGCCGATTGCATTAAGAACTAGTGTATCTATCATTTCTATACAACATGTATTTTTTAGTCATGTTTATGAATAGTTTATTTGGTCAGATAGGTGATGGTCAGAAAATATCCGGACATTCTGGGAAAAAGATGCTACGTTAGCACAATGTATAACCACTGATTTCAGCTCTAAATATGCACATTTTCGAACAAAACATAAGTGTATGTATAACCTGATGTTATAGGACTGTCATCTGATGAAGCTTATACAGGTTGTGGATAATTAATATATTTTGCTGGTTTTTGTCGCTATCGCTACTGTTGCCTTGAATCAATGCTGTTGTGTGGTTGGCTATTGTAGTAAGCTAATATAATGCTATTTTGTTTTCGCTGTAAAACACTTAAAAAATCTGAAATATTGGCTGGATTCACAAGATGCTTGTCTTTCATTTGCTGTACACCATGCATTTTTCAGAAATGTTTTATGATGAGTTTTAGGTATTTCACGTTGGTCTCTAAATTACTCTGGCTGCTTCGGTGCTATTTGTGACGGTAGCTGTGATGGTAGCTGCAATGTAAAACTGATTTATAGCTCAAATATGCACATTTTTCGAACAAAACATAGATTTATTGTGTAAACATGTTATAGACTGTCATCTGATGAAGTTGTTTCTTGGTTAGTTTGGTTGGTTGTTGTTAGTTAGGTTGGTTTGTGCATGCTACCTGTGCTGTGAAAAATGTCTGTGTCTTTTTTGTATTTGGTGGTGAGCTAACATAAATATACGTGGTGTTTTCGCTGTAAAACATTTTAAAACATCGGACATGTTGATGGATTCACAGATGTTATCTTTCATTTGCTGTATTGGACTTGTTAATGTGTGAAAGTTAAATATTTCTCAAAAAAAAAAAAGGAATTTTGCCGCTCTGCCTTTTCAGTGGAATGTGGGAGAGTTCCGCTAGCGAACCCCGGGGCTGACAGGTTAACTTCTCACGAGTCACCAACCCTGATCCGGGAGCACCCCCCACCACCCCCCCACTGAGTAGCATAGCTAGCATAGCGTCAAGTAACTATGTAGCATCTAAATATCATTAAATCACAAGTCCAAGACACCAGATGAAAGATACAGGTCTTGTGAATAAAGCCACCATTTCAGATTTTTAAAATGTTTTACAGGCGAAGACACAATAGTAAATCTATTAAGCTAAACCCACGTTAGCAAGGACACGATTTTTATTACCTCCAACGTTTTTCCTGCGTCGTAGCTATCACTAATTTCGACTAAAATAAAAATATATATAGCACTAACCAAGAAACAACTTCATAAGATGACGTCTGATAACATATTTATGGTATAGCATAGTTTTTTTTGGGAAAAAATGTGCATTTTCAGGTATACTCACAGTTTCAAACTTGCAGCTGCAATACTGAAATAGTGCTGACCCAGCCAGAACAATTACAGAGAACAACGTCATATAACGAATTACTCATCTTAAAACATTTCAGAAAAATACCAGCGTACAGATATTGAAAGCCCAACATCTGGTGAATCCAAACATATTTCAGATTTATTAAATGTTTTATAACGAAAACAAAATGTAGCGCTAAATTAGCATAGCTATACCAGGCAGATTCGGCTAGGCGCCCAGGCCAGTTCACATGCACAACAGATATGATATAACATCGTAAATTGGGTCTTACTATGGCTGATCTTTCATCAGAATGTTGATCAAAGTGTCCTTTGTCAAGATGAGTCGTTGGTTGCGTTCAGAATTGTTCCTTTCCCACTCCATTTAGCACAGGTACTGGTCGGTGGCACGGATCTCTCAAACGTAAATAAAATAGACAACGGAACACCACAAAACTCCCGAAAATTCTAAATAATCTGATTAAACTATATTGAAAAAACATACTTACGATGATCTGGTCACATGTATCAAACAACTTCGAGACGGAGATAATAATGGCCGTACAACAGAAGACAATCGCAGCTCCAAGTCGCACGATATAGAGAACCGGAAGTTGTCGGTCACCCAAAGAATTAGCTCTCATTTCACGTCAGTCCCAGATAAACAAGATATTTTTCCTCTGACGTCCTCTTGTCACCCAGAGGAAGGCCAATGAGGTGTGTTTCGGGTCATAGGGGGCACGACCATATATAGGCAGAGCGTTGAAGCTGGCATAACACATCTTGCTTTTTTCTTCTTGGTCAGGGAAAGTGCTGTCAAATGACTTCTGTATCACTCAGAGACAAAATTGAAACGGTTTTAGAAACTAGAGATTGTTTTCTTTCCAATGGTATTATTTATATGCATATAGTAAGAGCAATAATTGAATAAGAGGCAGTTTAATCTGTAGAGCAAATTATGCTAATGGGAAAATAGCACCCCCTGTATTCTCAAGAAGTTTTAAGAATCATTCTTCTCACATGTGCCACTACAGAGACGAGCAGTATCCTACTACAGCTACAACCACACACCGATCTCAATCATTGGGACTGTTTCACTGTCAGTCTGTTACAACAACAAAACCACACCGGCCACCCAGTTCTAAATTGCAACAGATGGCGCTAACATCCTTGGACTTATTTCATGCCCTAGAGTTCAAGCTTTCAAATTCAACTGGTGCAGCACTTGCCAACACCAGTGCCTATGGAGTACTCACAACTGTTTGAGGGGCACATGAATGGCCGCTCATTCGAGAATATTTGCAAATGATATATTTACGCCCTTATGTCGTTGTCATCAGAGTCTCTGGTTAACTTTCCCAGAAGTCACAATGTATTTCGTGGTTGTAGGTGGTTAGAATGGAGCACCATTCGGAAATGTTTTCATAGAATAGATGCTTCGGCGGTTGTCGGTATTCTCTTTCCAGACTTTCTAGCTCCAGACTAGTAATTATACGTCTAAKATTTGCTCTTATTCTGTGGTGATCAATAGTCTCAGAGTTTTACCATTTCCAGCCGTGTAGCCAATGCTCCACGTGGTATGGTCTTGTCCTTTGGTAGAGTTGTATTGCCAACTATTTCAGCATGTCACGTCAGCTGCATGTTTTATAGTCTTAGAAATTCGACCATTTGCAACTTTAGCTTACACCGTGGTTTGCGTGGTCTGGTGTGAATTTCATCAGGAGTGGTCTTTATACATTTCAGTAGAAAAGGGTAGTTCCATGACACTGACGTAATGTCTATGCTCATGTGGGCGTGGGCGTGGCCACTGACTAGTTCATCTTTATATGAAAATCCATACTCTCATTTAGAAGGTTAACTTCTCTAGGGTATGTGGGACGGTAGTGTCCCACCTCGTCACCAGCCAGTGAAACTGCAGGGCGCTAAATTCAAAACGACAGAAATCCCATAATTCAAATTCCTCAAACATACAAAGTATTTTACACTATTTTAAAGCTACACTTGTTGTAAATCCAGCCAAAGTGTCCGATTTCAAAAAGGTTTTACGACGAAAGCACACCAAACGATTATGTAGGTATGAGCCAAGACACCGAAAAAGACAGCCATTTTTTCAGCTAAAGAGAGCAGTAACAAAAAGCAGAAATAGAGATAAATTAATCACTAACCTTTGATGATCTTCATCAGATGACACTCATAGGACTTCATGTTACACAATACATGTATTTTTTTGTCGGTAAAGTTCATACTTATATCCAATATCTGAGTTTAGGCAAGACGCTACTGTCTCACTTGGCAAAAAGCCTGAGAAAATGCAGAGCACCATATTCAAATTAATTACTATGAAATCAAAACTTTCATTAAATTCCACATGAAAGATACCAAATTAAAGCTACTCTGGTTGTGAATCCAGCCAACATGTCAGAATTCAAATAGGCTTTTCGGCGAAAGCATACGATGCTATTATCTGAGTATAGCACAATAGTAACAAAGAGAGAAGCATATTCCAACCCTGCAGGCGCGACACAAAACGCAGAAATAAAAATATAATTCATGCCTTACCTTTGACGAGCTTCTGTTGTTGGCACTCCAATATGTCCCATAAACATCACAAATGGTCCTTTTGTTCGATTAATTCCGTCGATTTTATACCAAAATGTCAATTTATTTGGTGCGTTTGATCCAGAAAAACACAGGTTCCAACTTGCTCAAACGTGACGACAAAAATACTCAAAGGTTACCTGTAAACTTTGCCAAAAAATGTCAAACTACTTTAGTTATTTTTAACGTTAATAATCGATAAAATTGAAGACGGGATGATCTGTGTTCAATACAGGATTAAACCAAATGTAGCATGCTTCTGGACATGCACTTCAATCAAACAGCACACCTGAGTGACTCGACTTCAAGATGGCCGTATTTCTTCATTACACAAAGGATATACCTCAACCAAATTCTCAGGACTGTTGACATCCAGTGGAAGCCGCAAGAACTGCAAGCAATTCGCTTAGAAATCTGGTTTCCAATGAAACACAATTGAAAAGAGAGTGACCTCAACAACACAAAAAGATCTGAATGGTTTGTCCTCTGGGTTTCGCCTGCTAAATAAGTTCTGTTATACTCACAGACATGATTCAAACAGTTTTAGAAACGTTTTTCCTATCAAATCTACTAATAATATGCATATCTTATCTCCTAGGGATGAGTAGCTGGCAGTTGAATTTGGGTTTGCTTTTCATCCAAATGTGAAAATGCTACCCCCTACCCTAGAGAAGTTAACCTCTAACGAGCCTCTACCCCGGGTCCGGGAGCACCCCCCATCCCCCACACACTGATTAGCATAGCTAGCATAGCTTCACAGAGTAGTAGTAGCATCTAAATATCATTAAATCACAAGTCCAAGACACCAGATGAAAGATACAGATCTTGTGAATAAAGCCACCATTTCAGATTTTTTAAATGTTTTACAGGGAAGACAAAATATGTAAATCATTAGCTAACAACGTTAGCAAAATACACCACTATTCTAACTCCATCAGTTTCTTACTCCTTCAGGTGCTATCACCAATTCGGCTCAACTAAGATATTGATATCCACTAACCAAGAAAAAACCTCTTCAGATGACAGGTCTGTTAACATATTCATGGTATAGGATAGTTTTTTGTTAGAAAAAGTGCATATTTCAGGTAGAAATCACAGTTTACAATTGCACCAACCATCGCAAATCGACTAGAATTACTAGATAGAGCAACGTGTATGACCAATTTACTCATCATAAAACATTTCATAAAAATAGACAAAGCATAGCAATGGAAAGACCCAATTCTTGTGATTTCAGACCTATTTCAGATTTTCTAAGCGTTTTTCAGCGAAAACACAAATAAATCGATAAGTTAGCATACCACATGTGCAAACGTTACCAGAGCATCGATTCCAGCCAAAGAGCGCTATAACGTAATCACCGCCAAAATATATTAATTTTTTCACTAACCTTCTCAGAATTCTTCCGATGACACTCCTGTAACATCATTTTACAATATACATATACAGTTTGTTCGAAAAGGTGCATATTTAGCCATACAAAACCGTGGTTACACAATAAAAATCCTAGGAAATCAAGCCTCAATATGTCTGACGTCTCTATCAGAGTGATCTAGTTTAATTGAAAGCTAATCATATACTTGACTAAAAATACAGGGTTGACAGGATCGAAGACAAATTAGTTCTTAATGCAACCGCTGATTTACATTTTTAAAAATTATCCTTACTTTTCAATACAGGGTTCGCCAAGTGAAGCTATACCAAACAAAATGGCGAAATATGCGTTTAAAATATTTCGACAGAAACACGATTTATCATATTAAATATTGCTTACTTTGAGCTGTTCTTCCATCAGATTCTTGGGCAATGTATCCTTTCTATGTTATAAACGTCTTTTGGTCGATAGATGTCCTCTGTCCTTCGAAATGTCCACCCCACGACCGACACCCCAAAACGTGTCCAAAGTTTCAGAGTGCACAACAAATAAATTCCTCAAAATCGCACTAAACGGATATAAATTGCTATAAAACGGTTCAAATTAACTACATTATGATGTTTTTAACAACTATATACGACTGAAAACATGACCGGAGAAATTTGCTGGTTAGACAACGATTTGGAACGAGGCAAGTCCGATGGCCTTCACGCTTCAGGCGCACGACGAGAAAGGGCGGTCTCTATACATTTTGGTCTTTTATAATGGCTGTGAATGTCCCATCGATTCCATTGAAAACGTGATGACGTACAGACACCCAGAGGAAGACGTAGGCAGTGTCGGTTTCTTCATAGCATTCACTGTCGCCTTAAAAACAGACTCCAGATCAGAGGTAAAAATTTCTGAAATCTGAACCCTGTCATGAAAAGTGCTGTAGAAATTGTTCTGTACCACTCGAGACAAAATTCCAACTTCTATAAGAACTAGAAGGTGTTTTCTATCCAAATAAAAATAATATGCATATTGTACGATCAAGAATTTAGCACGAGGCAGTTTAATTTGGAGACACAATATGCTAATGCGGAACAGCACCCCCTATAGTTCCAAGAGTTAACATCACATTACATCTTTCACAAATAGTTTCATGTTTAATCACCTACGTTTCACAATATTTAGATGTAAACCTGACAGCTGGGAAATGTCAGCTTTAAGAGATATGTGTTTTTCCTGTCCTTCATGAGATCACCAAATGAAACACACTCATCATAACTGTCCCTTAAGACATTCCCACATTCTCAAAAGTGGAAATATTGTTCAGTTCTCCATTTTGTCGATTTAGGAGTTTGGCCAAGAGAGGTACTTTGTTCTCTAGACTCTCTCAATACTGCATGGCAGTTTCTACCAGGTATTTATTACCTGTCGTAAAGTCATAAAACTGGAGAGAAAGAGAGAGAGAGGGGGGGTTATGATCCTCCTCCCAGGGCACGTCAAGACAATAGTAACCCCATAACAATGTACTTCTGAGTTTTGTGACACTCTCCTTGGCTGGATAATGGCTGTATGGGTTTCTGTGGCTAGGTGCTGACCTAACATAATTGCAAAGTGTGCTTTCTCCGTAAGCCTTTTTGAAATCTGACACAGCGGTTGCATTAAGGAGAAGTGTATCTTTATTTGGTCTGTTTTAACACTTGTTTCGTTTATCAATGTTTATGATGAGTATTTCTGTAATTTGATGTGGCTCTCTGCACTTTCACCGGATGTTTGTTTGAGACCATGCATTTCTGACCATAACGTGCCAATGTTTGAATATAAATATGAACTTTAACGAACAAAACATACATGTATTGTGTAACATGAAGTCCTATGAGTGCCATCTGATGAAGATCATCAAAAGTTAGTGATTCATTTTATCTCTTTCTGATTTTTGTGACTCCTCTCTTTGGCTGGAAAAATGGCTGTATAGTTTTCTGTGACTAGGTGCTGACCTAGCATAATCGCATGGTGTGCTTTCGCAGTAAAGCCTTTTTGAAATCGGACACTGTGGTTGGATTTACAAGAAGTTTATCTTTAAAATGGTGGATAATGCTTGTATGTTTGAGGAATTTTAATATTGGGATTTCTGTTGTTTTGCATTTGGCGCCCTGCAATTTCACTGGCTGTTGTGTCCCACCCTTTTTCCTCCAAACATAACGATGGTCATTATGGCCAAACAGTTCTAGTTTTGTTTCATCAGACCAGAGGACATTTCTCCAAAAAGAACGATCTTTGTCCCCATGTGCAGTTGCAAACCATAGTCTGGCTTTTTTATGGTGGTTTTGGAGCAGTGGCTTCTTACTTGCTGAGCGGCCTTTCAGGTTATGTAGATATAGATACTCGTTTTACTGTGGAAATAGATACTTTTGTACCTATTTCCTCCAGCATCTTCACAAGGTCCTTTGCTGTTGTTCTGGGATTGATTTGCCCATTTCGCACCAAAATACCTTAATCTCTAGGAGACAGAACGCGTCTCCTTCCTGAGAGGTATGAAGGCTGCGTGGTTCCATGGTGTTTATACTTGTATACTATTGTTTGTACAGATGAACGTGGTACCTTCAGGCATTTGGAAATTGCTCCCAAGGATGAACCAGACTTGTGGAGGTTTACAATTTTTTTTCTGAGGTCTTCTTTTGATTTTCCCATGATGTCAAGCAAAGAGGCACTGAGTTTGAAGGTCGGCCTTGAAATACATTCACAGTTACAAATCAGAAGCTTTTAAAGCCATGACATCATTTTCTGGAATTTTCCAAGCTGTTTAAAGGCACATTTAACTTAGTGTATGTAAACTTCTGACCCACCGGAATTGTGATACAGTGAAATAATCTGTCTGTAAACAATGATTGGAAAAATGTATTGTCATGCTCAAAGTAGATGTCCTAACCCGACTTGCCCAAACTATAGTTTGTTAACAAGAAATTTGTGGAGTGGTTCAAAACCAAGTTTKAATGATTCCAACCTAAGTGTATGCAAACTTCCTGTCTTCAACTGTTTGTAGATATTCCAATAAAAATTAGCCGTTTCCAGCTATAATAGTCATTTACAACATTGACAATGTCTACACTGTTTTTCTTATCAATTTTATGTTATTTTAATGGACAAAAATGTGCTTTTCTTTCAAGAACAAGGGCATTTCTAAGTGACCCCAAACTTTTTAACAGTAGTGTATGTGTGTCTGCATTTATGTACAGAACAATATATTCTCTGAAGCTCGATTGACTGATTTAAAGGCATTTTCGTCATTCTACAAAAATCAGATAATAACACAAATGCAGTTGAATTAGGAAGTTTACATACACTTAGGGTGGTGTCATTAAAACTCGTTTTTCAGCCACTCCACAAATTTCTTGTTAACAAACTATAGTTTTTGCAAGACGGTTAGGACATCTACTTTGTGCATGACACAAGTAATTTTTCCAACAATTGTTTACAGTCAGATTATTTCACTGGTCGCAAAAGGGTCTTCCAAATGGACAATGACAACAAAGTCAAGGTATTGGAGTGGCCATCACAAAGCCCTGACCTCAATCCTATAGAACATTTGTGAGCAGAACTGAAAAAGCGTGTGCGAGCAAGGATCCTACAAAGCTGACTCAGTTACATCGGCTCTGTCAGGAGGAATGGGCCAAAATACACCCAACTATTTTTGGGAAGCTTGTGGAAGGCTACCGGAAGCGTTTGACCCAAGTTAAACAATTTAAAGGCAATGCTACCAAATACTAATTGAGTGTGTGTAAACTTCTGACCCACTGGGAATGTGATGAAAGAAATAAAAGCTGAAATAAATCATTCTCTCTACTATTATTCTGACATTTCACATTCTTAAAATAAAGTGGTCATCCTAACTGACCTCGACAGGGGATTTGTACTAGGATGAAATGTCAGCAATTTTTAAAAAAACTGCGTTTAAATGTATTTGGCTAAGATGTATGTCAACTTCCGACATCAACTGTATGTCTGGCAGAAGTTATTGGACGAAAACGAAGGCGCACATTAAGAATACTCAAATCGTTTGCCAATTCATCATCTTCACCAGAGGATATTAATGATTCTCAAGTGTTAGAAGACATTCATCCGTAATTGAATCTCCACGAGGAGCCTAATCATGAAGAATGTGATGTGTATCTGGACTAAAGTTATTTTGATTAAAATCTTGTTGGTGACGACAGTGATGAGACAAGTGACAGCTTTGATGAGGAAGAAGAGGAAGATAATAATTCTGCAAAGTTATGCAAGGTGTTATGTGAGTGGGCATTGACAAATGAAATACCACAGAATACCCTCTCAGATGTTCCTGGTGTGCTGAAGGAATTCCATCCAAATCTACCAAAAGCAAGCTTGTACTGTCTTACAAACGACAAAAATAAAATCCAACGATAAAACCATTAAGGGTGGCAAATATTTACATTTTGGCATTGTGTCTTATCTCAAGACAATATTCAGCCGCCTCGTCAACATTGCCAACAACACCATTGGCCTCCAAGTGAATGTTGATGGTTTGCCCTTATACAAGAGCTCTTTGCAGTTGTGGCCAATTTTAAGCAAAGTCTCTTTTGAGAAGGAGCCCTTTGTTATTGTTTTTTTTTCTGGCAAGAGTAAACCACATGATTTGGGGAAATATTTGTCTGACTGTGAAGGAGGTAGGGAGACTACAGGAGGGTTTTGAGGTGGCAGGGAAATCATTCACTTTACATATTGATTGTTTCATTTGTGATGCTCCAGCAAGATCGTTCCGTAAGAACATTAAGGGCCATAATGGATACAGTGGATGTGCGCTACACTCAGGAAGGGGTGTATGTCAAGAGTCATATGACATTCCCAGATAGAACAGCTACACACCGCACAACTGATCAGTTTTCGAGACAGAAAGATGAAAATCACCATAAAGGACAATCTCCTGTTACCCTATTGAACATAGGCATGGTCACAATGTTCATTCTTGACTAAATGCACCTTGTTTGTCTTGGAGTAACTCAGAAGTTTATGTATTTTTGGATGAAATACGTTTTTTTCTTGTAGATTGGGATCTCAGGCAGTGAGAGCCACCTCTGAGCAGTCAATCAGACAGCACATTGCAATGGAGTTTCAGAGGAAAAGCAAGAGAATTGGAAGAAATAGAATGAAAGAAACCAAGTTCTGCCAATTCTTATTATACACCAGGCCCTGTCATGTTGCAAGACATCCTTTCCTCCTCTCACTACAGCAATTTATTGACTCTTTCCATTGCCATTTACTTGATGCTCTGCCCTGCCTTGTGCTGTTACTACTGTGACTATGCAGATGAACTCATGAAACACTTCCTCAGTGAGTTTGAGAATTTGTATTGGTATTGAAGAGTTGGTCTAAAATGCCCATAATCTGAGTCATTTGGCAAAGGATGTGAGGAGGTTTGGGTCCTTAGAGTGTCAGCTTAACCTTTTGAAAATTATATGAGAAAGTTGAAGAAAGTCTGCCGGAAACCGCAATATTTAAACATTTATTGGAGGATTGTTATTTTTGTATTGCTTGTAACTGTTTCGGGTAATGCAAGTTCTTGTGCTGTCAGGGGAATAACCTGTGTGTAAATGTAATCTGCTGCTGTATTTTTTTGTGTTATCTGTGATTGTTTTGTTTGTCTTGTTTAGTTTCTTAACCATTGTACCTAAACTGTATGTGTAAACGTGTACACGCATGGCCCAGCTGTAAAAGAGACCATGGTYYCAGTCTGTGTTCCTTGTTGAAATAAAGGTATAATAAAAATAACAATTTCTCAAACAAATGAATCACCAAATTACTCTTCAGAGGATGTTCCCATCCAAAAAGACAGAGAATCGAGGACAAGAAACATTCTCTGAAAATAACACACTCTAGAGGCACAACCATTCCCTCACTCCCTCACTGCACCCAGTTTCTGAAAGCTATATGTGAACAGTTCAGCATTGCCACAACTACTGGGCACAACTGTGCTATGGTTAACGGAGACCTGGGACTGGTACAGAACATCCTACGAAATGATCGCAGGAAGTTCCTGACATTAGAGTCACTCTTCTCCAGTCCCCTGGATTCAAAAGACATTGGCATCTATAAAGCACGCCATCTTCAACTAAGAGATCAAGTTTACCACCTATTGGACATTACCAGAAAATATGTTTTGATCACAATGGGCAGAGATTGGGCAGCCACGCCCTTGATGCATAGTCATTAGAGGTTTAGCATTTCCCAAAATCGTATTTTTATATTGTCCTACAGAGATCTAAACTCAGCAACAACAAAAAAAACGTCCCTTTTGCAGGACCATGTCTTTCAAAGAAAATTCATAAAAATCCAAATAACTTCACAGATCTTCATTGTAAAGAGTTTTAACACTGTTTCCCATGCTTGTACAATGAACCATAAACAATTAATGAACATGCACCTGTGGAACTGTTGTTAAGACACTAACAGCTTACAGACGGTAGGCAATTAAGGTCACAGTTAGGAAAACTTAGKACACTAAAGAGGGCTTTCTACTGACTCTGAAAAACACCAAAAGAAAGATGCCCAGGGTCCCTGCTCATCTGCGGGAATGTGACTTAGGCATGCTGCTAGGAGGCTGCTAGGAGACTGCGGATGTGGCCAGGGCAATAAATTGCAATGTCCGAACTGTGAGACGCCTAAGACAGCGCTAAAGGGAGACAGGACGGACAGCTGATCGTTCTCGCAGTGGCAGACCACGTGTAAAAACACCTGCACAGGATCGGTACATCTGAACATCACACCTGCGGGACAGGTAAAGGATGGCAACAACAACTGCCCGAATTACACCAGGAACGCACTATCCCTCCGTCAGTGCTCAGACTGTCCGCAATAGGCTGAGAGAGGCTGCACTGAGGGCTTGTAGGCCTGTTGTAAGGCAGGTCCTCGCCAGACATCACCGGCAACAACGTCGCCTATGGGCACAAACCCACCGTAGCTGGACCACAGGACTGGCAAAAAGTGCTCTTCACTGACGAGTCACGGTTTTGTCTCACAAGGGGTGATGGTCGGAATTGGGTTTATCGTCAAAGGAATGAACGTTACACCGAGGCCTGTGCTCTGGAGCGGGATCAATTTGGAGGTGGAGGGTCCATCATGGTCTGGGGCGGTGTGTCACAGCATCATTGACTGAGCTTGTTGCCATTGCAGGCAATCTCAACGCTGTGCGTTACAGGGACGACATCCTCCTCCCTCATGTGGTACCCTTCCTTACATGACCCTCCAGCATGACAATGCCACCAGCCATACTGCTTGTTCTGTGCATGCTTTCCTGCAAGACAGGAATGTCAGTGTTCTGCCAAGGCCAGAGAAGAGCCTGGATCTCCATTCCCCCCAGAAATGTCCGGGAACTTGCAGGTGCCTGATGGAAGAGTGGGGTAACATCTCACAGCAAGAACTGGCAAATCTGGTGCAGTCCATGAGGAGGAGATGCACTGCAGTACTTAATGCAGCTGGTGGCCACACAAGATACTGACCTTTACTTTTGATTGTGACCCCCACCTTTGTTCAAGGACACATTATTCCATTTATGTTAGTCACATGTCTGTGGAACTTGTTCAGTTAATGTCTCAGTTGTTCAATCTTGTTAAGTTCATACAAATATTTACATATGTTAAGTTTGCTGAAAATAAACGCTGTTGACAGTGTGTGGACGTTTCTTTTTTTTCTGAGTATATATTGTTTATATTGTATATATTGTTTACTAATGGCACAGTATCACAGCTCATTGTGGAGTTTCTCGATCATTCAGTTGGGATTGCTAGTAGTACATGGATACAGGAGGACTCATCCTTATTGTTTATGGCCACCTTATACCGATCCGAACAAACGCAAGAGAGCTTTAATGACTCATGAAGTATCTGGTGAAACATGGATTTCATATGAGATGACAATTTTAGGCACAGAAGGTAGGCATTTTTTTCTGAATTCTTTCTGCATGTAGGGTCACCCACAAAAATACAATAGGAACATGCAAATAGCACTAGTTTTTTTTACCCACATGGTTTGCAGAAAGAATAACGTTTTGAACAGCATGATGTAATTTTAAGGTGTGAATACATTTTTTGTACAGTACGTGCCACAAAGTACAAAGTGCTGCCAAATAAACATATGTTACGAACCCAATTGTGAGGTCAGGTTTGATGGTCAGTGAGCGTGGGGTTTGTAGTTGATTTCGAATTGGTACTGTAGTAGAAAGGTAAATAATGATTGTTGGAAAAACCACTATACCACCACTACCACAGTAGCTACTTCACAAGAACTGCCATACAGTCACTATTTTCTATTACCTTGTAAATGCACAGATCTTTAGAATAGCTCATACTAAATACCCAACAGCAGCACAAACACAGGCCACTCCTTCTCATACTACATACCCAACAACAGCACCACACTCTCTAGGAACAACCACTTATGTTATCACACACTAACTAAAAGAGACTTGTCTCACACTAACAGAGGGTATAGTTCAAGTGGGTGACTGTGTGGTGCTCACTGCAGAGTTGTCAGTGAGGTGGCCCTTCATCACGCCAACTCACCTGCACTCTAACGGACTGAGAGAGACTCTGTCCAGCAGCTGATGTGTTTGTAATTGTCTGTGGTGTGTCTCTGTATATTTAAACCATGTTCATGTTTTGTTAATGAAATGTCAATGTTGAAAATCTTKCCCTTTTAATTGTATTGTATTTACTGGATATTAACCTTAGACCACATTCAGACCCTGAGGTACTTAACTTACTTAACATTGACAATACAATCTACTGAATTTGAACATGTTGTGGTATTTTAATGTATGTTTATACAGTTTTTGGGACTTAAAATAGATATTTTGTACCTGCAGAATTAACAGGTTTACTGCGGCTGTTTGGGTAGAATGCGGATAATATTTGAGAATTTATCACTTGGCCATCAATAAACTTTCATTTGGACCGTAATGGGCCCAACGAAACTAGGCGTATGTCGCAAGTCACGACTTCACAGGAGAGCCGTTTGAACTTAAAAAATATTTGTTTATCAAAATGCATTTATTTTGGCAGAAATGCCTTCTCGAACATGTGAACTTTCATGTGCCTTAATAACAAACTTGTATGCCATCTGTAAATACAAATAAAATTGTTAAATTACGAGTCTTGTTGGTTAAGCCACAGAAAAAGTGGGCAACCTTCCCACTAGCCATGATTGGCTGAGATAATGAGTGGGCTGGACATACCGAGAGAGGAGTTCGGATTGGTCTGCCTGTGTTGGTAATCCTGTCGAACGCGGCTTTTTTTAAATGTATTGTGTGGTGGAGCTGCATAAGTGTTGCTCTCCACTTTCTGGAGGATAAAGTTTAGGGTAATTCAGTGGAATTAGGGTATGATAGCTAAAGAGATGGAGAAAACACCTGTCTCCAGATTACATCTTCAAAATAAGGGCAACCATGGCATGGCATTCTTGACAGGGAGATATGCATGATGATGTATACTGGTAAGATAGTCTAGCGTTAGCTAGCTATATTTTCAGATATTACACGTTTCTAATTTTGACAGAAAGTGGTTTCATTTCAAGCTAAAGTGTTGTGAGAGCAAAATTGCAAAGATTACATTATGATGCTGTAATTGCATCAAATGGTTGTTTTATGCAACAGCATAGAGGGTTCCTATAACTCTACAGTGCCTGTGTGAACTGAAAGTGGGCCTCTGGAGGATTTAACACTGACAGGAGATTTACGATGTCTTTGGGTGATACCGCAGTCCAAAGCATGAGTTAATGTTTCTGTACTGGGGTACCAGGGGGAGATGGCTCCAGTATGGAGTTGGGGGGGGCAGACCCTGGTCTCTACACAATGAGGACAGTATTTACAGCAGATACTGATTGCTTTGAATTATAAGTATATTTTATACAAATCTTAACCTTGTGACCCATTCCATAGATCTGTTGTTTGTCATGTAGACTGAAGGAGGATGGACTTTGCTATAAAATGCTGTGGCTCAAACCATCTCTCAGTGATCACCTCCAGAGGTGATTACCGACCAGCTCCATTACTGCAGTAATTTAACAATAAAGTTTGATTGTTCTGAAGAAATGTAAAAGTCTCTCCTTTTTGATTACATTAATTCCACCACAGGGTACTGTTAGCTAGCTAGCTATCATTAGCTGGCTGGCTCCCTAGCTGACATTATTATTTGTTTCCCAGAGCCGTTTGCTATTCTAGTTAGAGCCTAATGTTAGCTAACTATCATTGGGCCTTGTTGGTTAGCTCCCAGCACTGTGGCATTGTTGGCACTTTGTTCATTGTTGTTTAACTAGCTACCATTAGCTGGCTGGCTTGTTAGCTAACATTAGCTGGCTGGCTCATTATCTAATCAAAAAGAGCCCAAGCAAGACCAGGTTACACCTGAAGCATGAGGACTCGCAGCGAGTTGTGAACTTCATCAACAACTACGCAGATGATAATGCAACAGTATTACCAGGACGCCACCCAGGACACAAACACTTGGTCGAAAGTTGCTGCCATCCCATGTGACAAAAGCAGTGGTGTGGCATCTTTCAATTTTCTATTTAATACATTTGCAAAAAAATCTAAAAACCTATTTTTGCCTTCCCACTATAGGGTATTGTGTGTGGATTGATGAGGGGGGAACGATTTCATCAATTTTAGAATAGAGTTGTAATGTAACAAAATTGGGAAAAGGTCAAGGGGTCTGAATACTTTCCTGAATGCACTGTATTATATTACTCTAAAACAGTTCTAACCTCTTTCCTCTTGGGTGCATTGTCAATATTGAACCTGACCCCAATATTGCTTCAGGATGCCGTGCAGTAATGCACAGCAAAAAAACGTTGGTCGGGCCTGGTTTTGTTGGTCCAGGTTTATCATTGTTTTATAGAAAAACGACTGAATAAAGTGTTCTGTGTTTACAGCAATGCTTAACACATCAGGGGATGACTTTTGAAGTCTGGGGAAAATCTAAGAAACTTAGATTTTTGAGTGTAGTTGACCTTGAATTCAGTGAGCATGCCCTGCAATGTTGTTTGTTTAGCGTGCTTTCTGTAGCGCAGTAATCACACGTGATGATTATGTATTCCATATACTGTGATTCGCATTGTGGCCGCAAATGGAATGGGTGGAGTAAAATGCCACCAACACTCCATATTATTCAGATCCCCATGAAATGACATTCTACAGACGCTACTGAGTATTATCTACAATACTTTTACTACAGCACCCAGAATAGTTCTTGCTCTAAGACAATATGTATTCCATATACAGTGATTCGCATTGGGGGCATTTATTGGACCTTGGAAAATGTTTTAAAACCCGAATTTATTGCAAATGTGTCACGCTGGTATAAATGGATCGGGAGACAGGCGCAGAAATGCGTAATAGGGATTTTTATTGGCCCAAATTTCAGCGTACCATGTAAAGGCACGGGGACGAAGACCAAACAAACACGTATACAAAACACAGGGTTGAAACCAAAACAAAAAGAGCGAGGAGTACCTCGAATAAATACACAAGCGCACAATGATACCACACGGGACGAGACCCGTAATCATCTGTGCAATACACGCGGCACGAAAGCCAAAACAACCACACGACCAATGGACATTGGAACGACAGCCCAATGGTGAACCAAAGGGCAGATTCATACAATTACAAATAAGTGAAATTGGGACCAGGTGTGTGTAATGACACAGTTCCGGAGGGATCCTTAAATATGAACAAATATGAATCATTGTTAATGTTTAGACATTATTTTTCATATATCACTTTACTATTACGTGGGGGACATTTATTTAGATACATTTCGGAAATTTCATGACCTGGAAGTACTTTTTAGTGTTGCTGATGAGACATTGATCATGTGATGTGTTTGCAAATCAAATGACCACGTGTGGTGCCACTGGACAATGAAAAACAATTAACTTAAACTTGATGTATTGTAATTTAAATGAGATTTTAGTGGTTGAGTGTTGAGTTAGATTACATACTGAACTAAATTTCAAATCATACATTAGGAATGTGACCAAAATAGCTTTTTACCACCTGAGGAACATTGCCAAGGTGCGGCCGTTTCTCTCTCAAGCTGATACAGAGAGACTTATCCATGTTTTCATTACAAGCAGGCTTGACTACTGTGATGCTCTCCTGTCTGGTCTACCCAAGAAAGACATTGGTCAACCGCAAAACATACAGAATGCTGCAGCACGCGTACTGACCAAGACCAGACAGAGAGCACACATTACACCGGTTTAAAGGTCTCTGTGAGTTTTAGATTTAATTTTAAGATTATTCTATTGGTTTTTAAATCAATCCACAAATGTGCACCACAATACATGTCAGACATGCTTTTAAGTTATGTACCCAGTAGGTCCCTCAGGTCCTCTGGCACTGGCCTTTTATCTATCCCAAAGCCTAGGCCCAAGAAGCATGGAATAGCCTGCCAGAGAATCTGAGGGGGCCGAAACTGAGAACATATTTAAAAGAGATCTTAAAACACAGATTTTTAGCTTTTCTTTTCCTTAGTTGTACGGTTTGTGTCATTCTTTTGTTTTTTATCTTATGTAGTAAATATGACATCACAGCAGTATCTAGCTAGCCAAAATGTAGCTAGCTAGCAGGCTTCCCCTAGATACAGCCATATGTCAGTCACGTCATGAGATTTGTAAATGAAAGAGGAATATAATAAAACTAATCAAATGGAGTTTTGATTATTAATGTTCTGCTGATTTATGAAGGTTCTCTCATGAACCACAGGTTACTGTAGGGTGTGAGAGATATTTAAATGTGTTGATGGACCTGCAAAGCTTGTGTTTGTGTGTGTCAGAACCAAGACGACTTGGAGTAGTCAAACCTGAGACTACCGCACCAGGTAATCCTCTTCTTTTCCCATGCTGGAGAACCAAGGTTTGATTACAAACCGTTAACAATAGTGCCAACATTTTGTGGCTGATGTTTCAGCGGGGGAGTGGTTGAATGTGTCAAAGACCTGACTGGGCCCAGCACTGCTGTATGGCTTGTTTTTGTTGAGTGAGTGTTTGTATACTAAGGAACATGTAACTCAGTTCCAGAAGAAAGCCACTTTCCATTTCTTTAGGTACGGGGCTTTCATCAAGTTAAGTCTCTCTTGATGTAACGTCACCCCCAGGCTATTGTGCACACAGCACAGAATAAGCCTGGGATATCAACCAATTTAAAGTTGGCCTTAGTGGGAGTGACCATATAATTCTATAGGAGTGACCTGAGTAAAGTATTTGTCATCATCACTAGTTAACACAGTCAAAAAGTCACAATTATGGCTAAACCCTACTAAACCCAAAACTGAGACTGGACAATTCAGGACATCTCAACACCTATAGGAAAGTAATTATGTTGTGTCTGATTATAGAAATGGAGTAATTGTTCTGCTTAAAATGTCAACTCTATCCAAAGGTTAGCTTATCAAAAGACTWAGGTAGGTTTTCCTCTAACCTTTTACTTGGACTCTAATCCTTTCATATTTATTTTGATCCTGCCAAACTCCCCAGTCCCTGCCAGTGACAAGCATACCAATAACATGATTCTGCCACCACAATACTTGAAAATACAATGTGTTGTATTGTATTTGACCCTAGCCTGTAGTTTTTAATTTAGGCCAAAAAGTGTATGTCTTTGCAGTATTACTTAACGGCCTTGTCGCAAACAGAATGGATGATTTGGAGTGTTTTTTTAACATAGGCTTCCTTCTTTTCTCTTGTCAAACAGGCAAGTCCAGTCTCAGACCTGACTTACATCAGAGACAAGGTTTGAATATTACTGTCCAACAATGAATCCCAACCAAATGTATTGAGCTTGAGCAATTTTGACAATAACAATGCATATATCTTGGCCAGGTCGCAGTTGTAACTGAGAACTTGTTCTCAACTGGCCTACCTGGTTAAATAAAGGTGAAATAAAATTAAAATTAAAAAGGGGGGTGTAGACTTTCACTAGGCACTGTATGTTTGTTTTTAGAAAAATTTGCATACAACTGCGATCCAAATTGACCATTGTTTTTTAATTAAATGTTTTATTTTCCCCTTTATAATGTCCACCTTCAAATGTATATAGCATTTTAACATACTGTAAATAAAACAAATAAATAAATCATATTTGTCCAGCCTTTGCTGCTATGTTTGCAGATGTGCATAAAATGCTGCGATCCTAATAAAATAAATATTGAACAATTTAAAATAAYAAAAACATAGCGAGGTTGTTGTAACGGCTCGCAAGCCTCCCACTTTTTCTTCCAAACATAACGATGGTCATTATGGCCAAACAGTTCTATTTTTGTTTCATCAGACTATAGGACAATTCTCCAAAAAGTACGATCTTTGTCCCCATGTGCAGTTGCAAACCGTAGTCTGGCTTTTTTAACGGAGCAGTGGCTTCTTCCTTGCTGAGCGGCCTTTCAGATTATGTGGATATAGATACTTTTGTACCTGTTTCCTCCAGCATCTTCACAAGGTCCTTTACTGTTGTTCTGGGATTGATTTGCACTTGATTTGCACAAAGTACCTTCATCTCTAGAACACGGAACGCGTCTCCTTCCTGAGCGGTATGACGGCTGCGTGGTCCCATGGTGTTTATACTTGTGTACTATTGTTTGTACAGATGAACGTGGTACCTTCAGGCATTTGGAAATTGCTCCCAAAGAAAAACCATACTTGTGGTCTACACATTTTTTTCTGAGGTCTTGGCTGATTTATTTTGATTTTCCCATGATGTCAAGCAAAGAGGCACTGAGTTAGAAGGTAGGTCTTGAAATCCATCCACAGGTACACCTCCAATTGACTCAATTGATGTCAATTAGCCTATCAGAAGATTTTAAAGCCATGACATCATTTTCTGGAATTTTCCAAGCTCTTAGAAGGCACAGTCAACTTAGTGTATAAACTTCTGACCCACTGGAATTGTGATACAGTGAATTATAAGTGAAATAATCTGTCTTAACAATTGTTGGAGAAATGAGTTGTCATGCACAAAGTAGATGTCCTAACCGACTTGCCAAAACTATAGTTTGTTAACAAGAAATTTGTGGAGTGGTTGAAAAATGAGTTTTAATGACTCCAACCTAAGTGTATGTAAACTTCCCACTTTAACTGTACATGTCTAAACAAAAGACCATTTCACTGTACCGTTTAAACTTTCTATATCCTGTGCATGTGACAAACTATTTGATCTAGTGTGCCTGCTAGAGACGATAATGTGAAGAACAACATGACCTCACCAAATCAGCTTGATTGAAATAGTACCCGCAAAACACCAGTCTCAACGTCAACAGTGAAGAGGCGACTCCGGGATGCTGGCCTTCTAGGAAGAGTTGCAAAGAAGAAGCCATATCTCAGACTGGCCAATTAAAAATAAAAGATTAAGATGGGCAAAAGAACAGACACTGGATAGAGGAGCTCTGCCTAGAAGGCCAGTATCCCCGATTCGCTTCTTCACTGTTGACGTTGAGACTGTTGTTTTGAGACTGAGAGATGAAGTTACCTTTCATCCGGACAATAACATTAAACACAAGGCCAAATATACACTGGAGTTGCTTACCAAGAGGACAGTGAACGTTCCTGAGTGTATAACGACACAGGACGAGACCCAAATGCAGACACAGCAGGCATATGGTTCGAGTCTCTGATATTTATTAATAGACAAGGGGCAGGCACAGGACAGGCAGATGTTCATAAACCAGGTCAGAGTCAGATGGGTACAGGATGGCAGGCAGGCTCGAGGTTGGGCAGGCAGGCTCAGTTCAGGAAGAAAAGGTTGTAACCGGGAGGTCTAGAAAAACACGCTGGTTGGCTTGACAAGACGAACTGGCAACAGACAAACAGAAACTACCGGTATAAATACACAGGGGATAATGGGAACAAATGGGAGACACCTGGTGGAGATGGGCACAAGAACGTTCTGTCAGGTTGGATGGGGAGCTTTGCTGCACAACTATATTCAGGTCTCTCGAGATGTTTGGGCTCTGTCCTTCCCCAGATGTGTGCCTCGACACAATGCTGTCTCTGAGCTCTACGGATAGTTCCTTCGACTTCATGGCTTGGTTTTGCTCTGACATAGCGTCAACAGTGGGACCTTATATAGACAGGTGTGTGCCTTCCCAAATCATGTGCAATCAATTTAATTTACCACAGGTGGACACCAATCAAGTTGTAGAAACATCTCAAGGATGATCAATGGAAACAGGCTGCACCTGAGCTAAATTTCAAGGCTCATAGCAAAGGGTCTGAAAACTTATTTAAATAAGTATATCTGTTTTAAAAATGTTATACATTTGCAAACATGTCTAAAAACCTGTTTTTGCCTTGTCATGGAGTATTGTGTATAGATTGAGGGGGAAAAAATATTAAATACATTTTTGAATAAGGCTGCAACATAACAAAATGTCAAGGGGTCTGAATATTTTCCGAATGCACTGTATCCCCATAATTTCTTGAAGAATATAAGTTATAAATGCCTCACGAGCTTAGTTCAACTTTTGTACCCCATCAGAACCAAAGTATAAGCTTGTTTTACTCCAATGTTTGTAAACAATTTAAATATAAACAAATACTGTATAGCCTCAAAACATGGTTAAAACTATAATTTTTATTACATGAATGGACAGTCCTTGCATCCATAGCTCTGTCTACGAATTTGAAAGCGGTTGCATGTCTCCAGGCCCATCCCTCAGATTTTTACCAAAACAGAGGCGGATATTGTATCAAGTAAGAATTGTAGTTTTTTGATGAGCTACTTTTTGTTTTGAACTGCATTTTTTGGTCATTTCGATTGTTGATATGGACATTGTTGATATGGAATACTAGTGAAGACRTCAAAACTATGAAATAACACATATGGAATCATGTAGTAACCAAAAAAGTGTTAAACAAATGAAAATATATTTTATGTTTGAGATTCTTCAAATAGCCACCCTTTGCCTTGATGACAGCTTTGCACACTTTTGGCATCTTCTCAACCAGCATCACCTGGAAGGCTTTTCCAACAGTCTTGGAGGAGTTCACACATATGCTAAGCACTTGTTGGTTGCTTTTGCTTCACTCTGCAATCCCAAATATCTCAATTTAGTTGAGGTCGGGTGATTGTGGCGGCCAGCTCATCTGATACAGCACTCCATCACACTCCTTCTTGGTAAAATAGCCCTTACACAGCCTGGAGGTGTGTTGGGTCATTGTCCCACTAATCCCAAACCAGATGGGGTGGCGTATCGCTGCGGCATGCTGTGGTAGACATGCTGGTTAATTGTGCTTTAAATTCTAAATAAATCAGACAGTGTCACCAGCAAAGCACCCCCACACCATAACACCTCCTACTCCATGCTTTACGGTGGGAAATACACATGCGGAGATCATCCATTCACCCACACTGCGTCTCATAAAGATACAGAGGTTGGAAATTGGACTCCAGACCAAAGGACAAATTTCCACCAGTCTAATGTCCATTGTTCATGTTTCTTGGCCCAAGCAAGTCTCTTATTATTATTGGTGTCCTTTAGTAGTGGTTTCTTTGCAGCAATTTGACCATGACCATGCATTCTCCTCTGAACAGTTGATGTTGAGATGTCTGTTACTTGAACTCTGTGAAGCATTTTTTGGGGCTGCAATTTCTGAGGCTGGTAACTCTAATGAACGTATCCTTTGCAGCAGAGGTAACTGGGTCTTCCTTTCCTGTGGCGGTCCTTGAGAGCCATGTTCATCATATCGCTTGATGGTTTTTGCGACTGCTCTTGAAGAAACGTTCAAAGTTGTTGAAATTTTCCGTATTGACTGACCTTCATGTGTCACGCCCTGACCTGAGATATCTCTGTTTTCTTTATATTTTGGTTAGGTCAAGGTGTGACTAGGGTGGGTACGTTAGTTTTTGTATTGTCTAGGGTTTTTGTATGTCAAGGGTTGTTGTAGGTCTAGGTGATTTGTATGTCTATGGTGGCCGGATATGGTTCCCAATCAGAGGCAGCTGTTTATCGTTGTCTCTGATTGGGGATCATATTTAGGTAGCCATTTCCCTTTGGTGTTTGTGGGTTCTTGTTCTATGTTTAGTTGCCTGTCTGCACTATCCATATAGCTTTACGGTTCGTTTTGTTATGTTCTTAGTTTGTTCAGTGTTCATTGGTTAAAATAAATAAGAATGTATGCATACCACGCTGTGCCTTGGTCTCCTCCTTACAACGGCCGTGACATCATGTCTTAAAGTAATAATGGACTGTCATTTCTCTTTGCTTATTTGAGCTGTTCTTGCCATAATATGGACTTGGTATTTTACCAAATAGGGCTTTCTTCTGTATACCCCTCCACCTTGTCACAAAACAACTGATTGGCTCAAACACATTAAAACTTCTCTAGGATAGGGGGCAGCATTTTCACTTTTGGATAAATGGCGTACCCAATTTCAACTTCCTTCTACTCATCCCCAGAATATAAGATATGCATATTATTAGTAGATTTGGATAGAAAACACTCTGAAGTTTCTAAAACTTTTTGAATTATGTCTGTGAGTATAACATAACTTATGTAGCAGGCAAAACCCCGAGGACAAACCATTCAGATTTGTATTTTTAAAGTCACTGTCTGTTCAATGAGTTTCATTGGGATACTAGATTTCTAATCAACCTGTTTGCAGTTCCTACCGCTTCCACTGGATGTCACCAGTCTTTGGAAATTGGTTAAGGTTATTCCTTTGTGTAATGAAGAAGTACGGCCATCTTGAACGAGGGTCATTTGAAGTGTACTTTTTGAGAGAGGCGCATGACTCTAAAAGTAGAGTCAGTTTGTTTTCTTCCTGTATTAAACACAGATAGTCCCGTCTATAATTTGATCGATTATTAACGTTTAAAAATACCTACAGGTATTACAAAAGTAGTTTGAAATGTTTTGGCAAAGTTTACACGTAACTATTGAGATATTTTGTAGTGACGTTGCGCAAATTAGAAGCTGTTTTTTTCTGGATCAAACGCGCCAAATAAATGGACATTTTGTATATATATGGACGGAATTAATTGAACAAAAGGACCATTTGTGATGATTATGGGACATATTGGAGTGCCGACAAAAGAAGCACGTCAAAGGTAAGGCATGATTTATATTTTATTTCTGCGTTTTGTGTTGTGCCTGCAGGGTTGAAATATGCTACACTCTCTTTGTTTACTGTTGTGCTATCATCAGATAATAGCTTCTTATGCTTTCGCCAAAAAGCCTTTTTGAAATATGACATGTTAGCTGGATTCACAACGAGTGTAGCTTTAATTATATGTAAAACATGTATCTTTCATCAAAGTTTATGATGAGTATTTCTGTTATTTGACATGGCTCTCTGTAATTACTCTGGATATTTTGGAGGCATTTCTGAACATGGCGCCAATGTAAACCGAGATTTGTGGATATAAATATGCACATTATCGAACAAAACATAAATGTATTGTKTAACATGATGTCATATGAGTGTCATCTGATGAAGATGTCCAAAGGTTAGTGGTTAATTTGATCTATATTTCTGGTTTTTGTTACTACTATCTGTTGCTGGGAAAATGGCTGTGTTTTTCTGTGGCTATGTACTGAGCTAACATAATTGTTTGGTGTGCTTTCCCCGTAAATCCTTTTTGAAATCAGACATGTTGGCTGGATTCACAACATGTGTAGCTTTAATTTGGTGTCTTTCATGTGTGATTTCATACATGTTTTCTGGCTTTTGGCCAAGTGGGACGCTACCGTCCCACATATCCCAGAGAAGTTAAGAAGGAAATAAATTCCACAAATTAACTATTAAGAAGGCACACCTGTTAATTGAAATGCATTCCAGGTGACTACCTCATGATGCTGGCTGAGAGAATGCCAAGAGTGTGCAAAGCTGTTATCAAGGCAAAGGGTGGGTATTTTAAGAATCTGAAATATAAAGTATATTTTGATTAGTTTAAAAAWWTTTGATTACTACATGATTCCATATGTGTTATTTCATAGATTATGTTTTCATTATTATTCTACAATGTAGAAAATAATAAAAAATAAAGAAAAACCCTTGAATGAGTAGATGTTCTAAAAACTTTGGACCGGTAGTGTATTTAAAAAAAACTGTAATACAATAAAGTATTATATTTGTGTCTACATTCAACTGGTTAAAGTTGATTGTGATATTATTAAGGCAAAACAATTACCCTATGAGTGTGTGGTGGTTGACCTTATGTGTTGCCATAATGTAGAATGTGCACTGCACTTTAGGTAAGAATTACATTAAAAAGGTACTGCATGAGACTACTGCCCATTTTTACATTTGCTACTGACAGAGATTCCATGCTTTTATTGTCGCCCAAAGACGAAAGAACCTAACATTCTTACTGGAGATTGAAGAGGCTCATATATGGTACACAGCTTGGGCACATCCTTTCATCTATTGAAAATATTCCAGTCCTCAGGGACTGGAGAAGGTGTAATCCATTCACAGTATCAAATAATCACGGGTCATGATTTTGTCTCTTGGCTGACTCGTCAGGCACAGTCGTGTGGTTTTAAAAGCAGAGGTGAGCGGTTGGGGGTGCAATGTGCTCCCTTTGCTAGTGGCCAGGGGGCAACGGGGCCCAAACGCTCGACGTTGGACATTGCCTCTGGGTCATTGAGCAATAATGAGTGTTATTGCGCTCCAGGCCGGAGGATTAGTAACGGTGGAAGATTTTATGGCGGGCCTTGAGAAATTACCTGCAGCACGAGGACCCCTCATTCTTCAGTGGAAACATGACTATGGCTAACACAAGAAAAAGATAGTCATCATGCTGATTGAAGGCCTTGATAGCCTTGATTATGCACATCGGGAAACTATCTCAACCTCATCATGACTATAATAGGCAGCACCCACTTGGTGTTCACGACTAAACGTAAAGTAGGGCAATTTCACGGTAACAGAATTGTGCTGAGACTCAAAGTTGAACAAACCATACAACTCTATGCACAAGGAATACATTTAACCATTTACACTGAACATTTTACAAAAAACATTTAGTGGAATAACTGTGTAGATGCAAAATTTGGTAACAGACTTTTGGTAAATCTCCCTTGTGACCACATTTTCCAAAACTGTTAAATATCTGCTCTGAATTAATATTCAAAGATGTCTGCAGAAAGAATGGGGTGTCAGCTATGACGTGACACCTTGAGTTGGTAAAAAAATCTATTTTGGTTATTGAACTACAGCAAGTGAAGTGACTTTACACCTGATAACAGAATTGAGTTAACAGAATTTCATCATAGAGCCTTTATCTGTACTACACAGAAATTCAGAATTATGGAATGTAATTTTCTTCATGGGCTGCGTTTAGGCAGCCCAATTATACAATTTTTTTCCACTAATTGGTCTTTTGACCAATCACATCAGATATTTTGTTAACAGATCTTTTTCAGAGCTGATCAGATTGGTCAAAAGACTAATTCATGAAAAAATTATTCTTATTCTAAAATGGATWACATGTAAAAAATCCTCAGCAATCTACACACAATACCACATAATGACAGAGCGAAAACTGTTTTTTTAATGTTTGCAAATATATATATATATTTTTAAATACCTTATTTACATAAGTATTCAGACCCTTTGCTATGAGACTCGAAATTGAGTTCAGGTGCATCCTGTTTCCATTGATCACCCTTTATATGTTTCTACAATTTGGAGTCCACCTGTGGTAAATTCAATTGATTGAACATGATTTGGAAATGCACACACCTGTCTCTATACTGTAAGGTCCCACAGCGGACAGTGTAGGTCAGAGCAAATCCAAGCCATGAGGTGGAAGGAATTGTCCGTACAGCTCCGAGACAGGATTGTGTCTAGGCACAGATCTGGGGAAGGGTACCAAAAAATGTCTACACCATTGAAGGTCCCCAAGAACACAGTTGCCTCCATTCTTAAATGGAAGATGTTTGGAACCACAAATACCTAGAGCTGGCCGCCCGGCCAAACTGAGCAATCGGGGGAGAAGGGCCTTGGTCAGGGAGGTGACCAAGAACCCAATGGTCACTCTGACAGAGCACCAGAGTGCCTCTGTGGAGATGAAAAAAAACTTCCAGAAGGAAAACCATCTCTGCAGCACTCCACCAATCAGGCCTTTATGGTAAAATGGCCAGACGGAAGCCACTCCTCAGTAAAATGACAGCACGCTTGGAGTTTGCCAAAAGGCACCTAAAGACTCTCAGATGATGAGAAATAAGATTCTCTGCTCTGATGAAACCAACATTCAACTCTTTGGCCTGAATGCCAAGCGTCACATCTGGAGGAAACCTGGCACCATCCCTACGGTGTTGCATGGTGGTGGCAGCATCATGCTGTGGGGGTGTTTTTCAACAGTAGAGACTAGGAGACCGGTCAGGATTGGGCAAAGATGAAGGGAGCAAAGTACAGAGAGATCCTTGAAGAAAAATGGCTCCATAGCTCTCAGGAACTCCGACTGGGGCGAAGGTTTACCTTCCATCATGACAATGACCCTAAGCACACGGCCAAGACAACACAGGAGTGGCTTCGGGACAATTCTCTGAATGTCCTTGAGTGGCCCAGCCAGAGTCCGGACTTGAAACCGATCGAACATCACTGGAGAGACCTGAAAATAGCTGTGCAGCAAGGCTCCCCATCCAACTTGACTGAGCTTCAGAAGATTTGCAGTGAAGAATGGGAGAAACTCCCCAAACACAGGTGTGCCAAGCTTGTAGCGTCATACCCAAGAATACACAAGGCTGTAATTGGTGCCAAAGGTGCTTCAACAAAGTACTGAGTAAAGGGTCTTAAAACCTATGTAAATGCTATATTTCTGTTTTCTATTTCTAAAAACACGTTTTTGCTTTGTCATTATGGGGTATAGTGTGTAGATGAGGGAAAAAACTATTTAATACATTTTAGAATAAGGCTGTAACATAACAAAATGTGGAAAAAGTCAAGGTGTCTGCATACTTTCCGAAAGCACTGTAAGTAGACTAGAGTTCAGTGAAGTTCAGTACAGTAAAAGTATACTATCGTTCAGTATAGTACATTAGTGTTCTTAAATCTAGTGTGCTTTTGTGTACTGTACTGAATTCTACTTCACTCTATTCTACACTGAGTATACAACACATTAAGAACCTATAATCACTTGGCAACACATGCCTCTCCCTAATGTCAAAATGCCTTGTCTATTGCTGTTTTGATTCATGATTATGGTCTTATTTCACTGAAGAGCCCCCAGCCCAGCCCAATATGCCCTTTTGTTCCATCCCCCATTCATGCGGTGACCTCACCGGGCTTAACTGGTGCCTCTAGAGACAAAACCTCTTTCATCGTCACTCAATGCCTAGGTTTACCTTCACTGTACTCACATCCTACCATACCCTTGTCTGTACATTATGCCTTGAATCTATTCTTCCGCGCCCATAAATCTGCTCCTTTTACTCTCTGTTCCGAATGCACTAGACGACCAGTTCTTATAGCATTTAGCCATACCCTTATCCTACTCCTCCTCTGTTCCTCTGGGGATGTAGAGTTTAACCCAGGCCCTGCAGCCCCCAGCACCACTCCCATTCCCCACGCGCTCTCATTTGTTGACTTCTGTGACTGTAAAAGCCTTGGTTTCATGCATGTTGACATTAGAAGACTCCTCCCTAAGTTTGTTTAATTCGCTTGCTTTAGCACACTCCGCCAMACCTGATGTCCTAGCCGTATCTCAATCCTGGCTTAGGAACGCCACCAAGAATTCTGAAATTTCCATCCCCAACAAGATAGAACTGCCAAAGGGGGCGGACTTGCAATCTACTGCAGAGATAGCCTGCAGAGTTCTCTCATACTATCCAGGTCTGTGCCAAAACAAGTCTAGCTTCTACTTTTAAAAATCCACCTTTCCAGAAACAAGTCTTGTTATAGAACCCCTTCAGCCCCCAGCTGTGCCCTGGACACCATATGTGAATTGATTGCCCACCATCTATCTTCGGAGTTCGTACTGTTAGGTGACCTAAATTGGAACATGCTTAACACCCCAGCCGTCCTACAGTCAAAGCTAGATGCCCTTGATTGTTCTTTAAAAGTACTTTCCTCACTATCTTAAATAAGCATGCCCCATTCAAAAATGTAGAACTAAGAACAGACCCCAGACTTGACCAGCACAAAAACGAATAGCCCCTGCAAAACGCAACTTTTCAGTGAAGTCAAGAACCAAAATACTCAGTCAGTTAGGAAAGCTAAGGCTAGCTTATTCCCCAAAAGTTTTGGGACACTGTAAAGTCCATGGAGAATAAGTGCACCTCTTCCCAGCTGCCCACTGCACTTGGGAAACACTGTCACCACCGGTAAATCTATGATAATGATTATTTCAATTTTTCTATGGCTGGCCATGCTTTCCACCTGGCAACCCATACCCCGGCCAACAGCAAATTGCCCAAGCTCCCCCCGCTTCTCCTTCACCCAAATCCAGACAGCTGATGTTTTGAAAGAGATGCAAAATCTGGATCCCTACAGCTAGACAATCTGGACCCTCGCTTTCTAAAATTATCCGCCGAAATGGTTGCACCCCCTATTACTAGCCTGTTCAACCTCTCTTTCGTATCGTCTGAGAAACCCAAAGATTTGAAAGCTGCCACGGTCATCCCCCTCTTTAAAGGGGGAGACACTCTAGACCCAAACTGTTGTAGACCTATATCCATCCTGCCCTGTCTTTCTAAAATCTTCAAAAGCCAAGTTAACAAACAGACCACYGACCATTTCGAATCCCACCGTACCTTCTCCACTATGCAATCTGGTTTCCGAGCTGGTCATGGGTGCACCTCAACCATGCTCAAGGTCCTAACGATATCGTAACCACCATCGATAAAAGACAGTACTGTGCAGCTGTTTTCATCGACCTAGCCAAGGCTTTCGACACTGTCAATCGCATTCTTATTGGCAGACTTAATAGCCTTGGCTTCTCAAATGACTGCTTCGCCTGGTTCACCAACTACTTCTCAGATAGAGTTCAGTCAAATCGGAGGGCCTGTTGTCCGGACCTGTGGCAGTCTATGGGAGTGCCACAGGGTTCAATTCTTGGGCCGACTCTTTTCTCTGGATGCATCAATGATGTCGCTCTTGCTGCTGGTGAGTCTCTGATCCACCTCTACGCAGACGACACCATTCTGTATACATCTGGCCCTTCTTTGGGCACTGTTAAGAGGTTAAGGATTGGCCCCCTTTTCCAGATTAGATATTGGCCACTAGATGTTGTCAGTGTATGTGCAAGGTTTTAGGCTGATCCAATGAACCATTGCATTTCTGTTTTGTATCAAGACTGCCTAAATGTGCCTAATTTGTTTATTAATAACTTTTCATGTTCAAAACTGAGCACTCTCCTCAAACAATAGCATGGTATTCTTTCACTCTAATAGCTACTGTAAATTGGACAGTGCAGTTACATGAACTAGAATTTAAGCTTTCTGTCAATATCAGATATGTCTATGTCCTGGTAAATGTTCTTGTTACTTACAACTTCATGCTACTCGCAATAGCCTACATTAGCTCAACCGTCCCACAGGGGACCCACCAATCCTGAAGAAGTTTTTAACAAACCTCCAAACGAGCTTCAATGCCATACAACTCTCCTTCCGTGGCCTCAAACTGCTTTTAGATGCAAGTAAAACTAAATGCATGCTCTTCAACCAATTGCTCCCCGCACCCGCCCGTCTGACTAGCATCACTACTCTGGACGGATCTGACTTAGAATACGTGGAGAACTACAAATACCTAGGTGTCTGTTTAGACTGTAAACTCTCCTTCCAGACTCACATTAAGCATCTCCAATCCAAAATTAAATCGGCTTCCTATTTCGCGACAAAGCCTCCTTCACTCATGCTGCCAAACATACCCTAGTAAAACTGACTATCCTATCAATCCTTGACTTTGGCGATGTGATTTACAAAATAGCCTCCAACACTTTACTCAGCAAACTGGATGTAGTCTATTGCAAGAAGTGCACGGGCAAGCACTCTCTCGCTGTTTTTCTCTCTCTCCATCAACTCAATTCAAATAGATAATCCTGTTCTAGATTAATATATAGCCCTATATATACACAGTTGAAGTCGGAAGTTTACATACACCTTAGCCAAATACATTTAAACTCAGTTTTTCACAATTCCTGACATTTAATCCTCGTAAAAATTCCCTGTTTTAGGTCAGTTAGGATCACCACTTTATTTTAAGGATGTGAAATGTCAGAATAATAGTAGAGAGAATGATTTATTTCAGCTTTTATTTTTTTCATCATATTCCCAGTGGGTCAGAAGATCATAGTAAGAAAAAGCTGTGACCAGGCTTTAGACATAGTTTCAGGCTTTTATTTTGAAAAATTAGCGAGATTTTTCAAAACTAGTCAGGTGTCCTTTGATTAGTTCCCGCGCGCGAGATTAGCTCTCCATTTTCTTTCTCTCTTTTATTGAATAGGATACGGTCCGGTTGAAATATTATCGATTATGTATGTTAAAAACAACCTGAGGATTGATTATAAAAAACATTTGACATGTTTCTACAAACATTACGGATACTTTTTGGAATTTTCGTCAAACGGAACGAGGCTGTAGTTTTCTGAACATAACGCGCAACCCAAATGGCATTTTTTTGTTTTAAAAGTAATATTTATCGAACAAAAATAACATTTATTGTGTAACTGGGAGTTTCGTGAGTGCAAACATCCGAAGATTATCAAAGGTAAGCGATTAATTTTATTGCTTTTCTGACTTTCGCGACCATGCTAATTTGGGGCTAGCTGTTCTAGCATTGATTGATACACTCACAAAAGCTTGGATTGGATATTTTCAAAATCTGACACGATAGGTGGATTAACAACAAGCTAAGCTGTGTTTTGGTATATTTCACTTGTGATTGCATGATTATAAATATTTTAGTAATATTTTGCGCCCTGCAATTCAGCGGTTGTTTAGGAAAATGATCCCGCTAAAGGGATCCGTAGCGCAGAGAAGTTAACTTCTATAGGATATGTGGGACGCTACCGTCCCACTTGGCCAAAAGCCAGTAAAAATGCAGAGCTCCAAATTCAAATATATTACTATAAAAATCCAACTTTCATGAAATCACACCTGAAAGATAAAAAAATTAAAGCCACACTTGTTGTGAATCCATCCAACATGTCTGATTTCAAGAAGGATTTACGGCGAAAGCACACCAAACGATTATGTTAGGTCAGTAGATAGCCACAGAAAAATACAGCCATTTTTCCAGACAAAGAGAGGAGTAACAAAAAGCAGAAATAGAGATAAAATTAATCACTAACCTTTGATGATCTTCATCAGATGACACTCATAGGACTTCATGTTACACAATACATGTATGTTTTGTTCGGTAAAGTTCATATTTATATCCAAAAATCTGAGTTTAGGCGGGACGCTACTGTCTCACTTGGCAAAAAGCCTGAGAAAATGCAGAGCGCCAAATTCAAATTAATTACTATGAAAATTACTATAAAAGTCAAACTTTCATTAAATCACACATGAACGTTACCAAATTAAAGCTACACTGGTTGTGAATCCAGCCAACATGTCAGAATTCAAATAGGCTTTTCGGCGAAAGCAAATGATGCTATTATCTGAGTTAGCACCATTGTAAACAAAGAGATAAGCATATTTCAACCCTGCAGGCGCGACACAAAACGCAGAAATAAAAATATAATTCATGCYTTACCTTTGACGAGCTTCTGGTGTTGGCACTCCAATATGTCCCATAAACATCACAAATGGTCCTTTTGTTCCATCGATGTATATCCAAAATGTCAATTTATTTGGCGCGTTTGATCCAGAAAAACACTGCTTCCAAATTGCTCAAACGTGACTACAAATATCTCAAAGGTTACCTGTAAACTTTGCCAAAAAATGTCAAACTACTTTTGTAATACAACTTTAGGTATTTTTTAACGTTAATAATCGACACAGGATTATCTGTGTTCAATACAGGATTAAAACAAACTGTAGCATGCTTTCTCGTTAMGCGCCTCTAACAAACAGTCCACTTCACTCGACAGTCGTTCTGAACAGGGCTACCTCTTCATTACACAAAGGAATAACCTCAACCAATTTCTCGAGACTGTTGACATCCAGTGGAAGCGGTAGGAACTGCAAGCAGGTCAATTAGAAATCTGGTTGGTTTGTCCTCGGGGTTTCGCCTGCTAAATAAGTTCTGTTATACTCACAGACATGATTCAAACAGTTTAGAAACGTCAGAGTGTTTTCTATCCAMATCTAATGACAATATGCATATCTTATCTTCTGGGGATGAGTAGCAGGCAGTTGAATTTGGGTATGCTTTTCATCCAAACGTGAAAATGCTGCCCCCTATCCTAGCAGAATACTCTATTCTGTTGCATAAAACAAACATTATAACATCATAGTATTATAACATAATCTTGTAATTTTTCCACCATAGCACGCACCTGTGCCCTGCTGGCCTCTCTCCTTAAAAAATGCTCCTTAGCTCTTGGAGTCCCATGCAGAAAAAGCTATAAAATAGCTTGCTTGACATAATATTTTTAGCATTTCTATTGGAAGAGGGATGCAATATCTTGTTTTCTGAATGTAAATATACAGCAGCCAATAAAACTCCAGGTAGTTTGAAATAAGAGCGAACGAGCGATGGCGGTAGGCTATAGCAGTTATTTATTTACACCGATACCGATATCAATTCAATCTTCGTGAAGAGAAATGAAAGCCTTCTGCATCTAATTCTAGTGCTATATTATTCAAGGATGTCAATAGAATGATGAAGATAAGGACTATGAAACTTATTTCATTTAACTGTTGAAAGCGAGGAAGGAATGAAGCAACAATAGAGAGAAAAAGAGGAGGTTGGCTAATAACATCAGGGGTTATATTATGAAAGGTATACACTGTATATGCACACGTGATCCAAGTGTGGCGTAGCAGTCGGACGTGTCTTTGTTTTGTCYTGTCCTGTGTAAATAGTCTTCGTATTTTTCGTATACATTTCGTATATATTTTAATTTCACTTTCCATCTAGGAACTGAATATACATTCCTACACTCCGCCTCACCCAATGTGGTACGGACCTGCTATTTTTTTTATACTTTAGAACCGTAACCCCAATCAGAAGCTAGCCAGATAACTAGCTACTAGCTAGTAGTCAGTTAGCCACTGCTGCGGTCTTCACCCTCAACTCGGACACAGCCAGCTTCAATACCCATAAACAAGTCAAAACATGGTAGAAAAAAAAGAGAATCTTATACAATGTGTGCAAAAGCCATGAGGTAGGCAATAAATCGAATAATTCAATTTAGCAGATTAACACTGGAGTGATAAATCATCAGATGATCATGTGCAAGAGAGATACTGGTGTAAAAGAGCAGAAAAGTAAATAAATAAAAGCAGTATGGGGGGTGAGGTAGGTAAATTGGGTGGGTAGTTTACAGATGGACTATGTACAGCTGCAGCGATCGGTTAGCTGCTCGGATAGCAGATTTTTAAAGTTGTTGAGGGAGATAAAAGTCTCCAACTTCAGAGATTTTTGCAATTCGTTCCAGTCGCAGGCAGCAGAGAACTCGGAAGGAAAGGCGTCCAAATGAGGTTTTGGCTTTAGGATGATCAGTGAGATACACCTGCTGGAGCGCGTGTGCGGGTGGGTGTAGCCATCGTGACAGTGAACTGAGATAAGGCGGCACTTTTAGCATAGCCTTGTAGATGACCTGGAGCCAGTGGGTCTGACGACGAACATGTAGCGAGGGCCAGCCGACTAGGGCATACAGGTCGCAGTGGTGGTCGTATAAGGTGCTTTAGTAACAAAACGAATGGCACTGTGATAAACTGCATCCAGTTTGCTGAGTAGAGTATTGGAAGCTATTTTGTAGATGACATCGCCGAAGTCGAGGATCGGTAGGATAGTCAGTTTTACTAGGGTAAGTTTGGCGGCGTGAGTGAAGGAGGCTTTGTTGCGGAATAGAAAGCCGATTCTTGCTTTGATTTTGGATTGGAGATGTTTGATATGAGTCTGGAAGGAGAGTTTGCAGTCTAGCCAGCCACCTAGGTACTTATAGATGTCCACATATTCTAGTCGGAACCTCCTCAGGGTGGTGATGCTAGTCGGGCGTGCGGGTGCAGGCAGCGAACGTTGAAAGCATGCATTTGGTTTACTAGCGTTTAAGAGCAGTTGGAGGCCACGGAAGGAGTGTTGTATGGCATTGAAGCTCGTTTGAAGGTTAGATAGCACAGTGTCAAGGAAGGGCCGGAAGTATATAGAATGGTGTCGTCTGCGTAGAGGTGGATCAGGGAATCGCCCGCAGCAAGAGCACATCATTGATGTATACAGAGAAAGAGTCGGCCAGAATTGAACCCTGTGGTACCCCATAGAGATGCCAGAGGACCGGACAACATCCCTCCGATTTGACACACTGAACTCTGTCTGCAAAGTAGTTGGTGAACAGGCAAGAGCAGTCATTAGAAAAACCGAGGCTACTGAGTCTGCCGATAAGAATATGGTGATTGACAGAGTCGAAAGCCTTGGCCAGGTCGATGAAAACGGCTGCACAGTAATGTCTTTTATCGATGGCGGTTATGATATCGTTTAGTACCTTGAGCGTGGCTGAGGTGCACCCATGACCGGCTCGGAAACCGGATTGCACAGCGAGAAGGTACGGTGGGATTCGAGATGGTCAGTATCTGTTTGTTGACTTGGCTTTCGAAGACCTTAGATAGGCAGGCAGGGATATAGGTCTGTACAGTTTGGGGTCCAGGGTGTTCCTCCCTCTTGAAGAGGGGGATGACCGCGGCAGCTTTCCAATCCTTGGGGATTCCAGTGTTACGAAGGAGAGGTTGAACAGGCTGGTGATAGGGGTGCGACAATGGCGGCGGACAGTTTCAAAGAATAGGGGGTCCAGATTGTCAAGCCAGCTGATTTGTATGGGTCCAGGTTTTCCAGCTCTTTCGAACATCTGCTATCTGGATTTGGGTAAAGGAGAAGCTGGGGGCTTGGGCGAGTAGCAGCGGGGGCGGGGCTGTTGGCCAAGGTTGGAGTCGCCAGGAGGAAGGCATGGCCAGCCATTGAGAAATGCTTGTTGAAGTCTTCGATTATCATGGATTTATCGGTGGTGCCCGTGTTACCTAGCCTCAGTGCAGTGGGCAGCTGGGAGGAGGTGCTCTTGTTCTCCATGGACTTTACAGTATCCCAGAACTTTTTGGAGTTAGAGCTACAGGATGCAAATTTCTGCTTGAAAAAGCTGGCCTTTGCTTTCCTGACTGACTGCGTGTATTGGTTCCTGACTTCCCTGAACAGTTGCATATCGCGGGGCTCTTCGATGCTATTGCAGTTCGCCACAGGATGTTTTTGTCTGGTCGAGGGCAGTCAGGTCTGGAGTGAACCAAGGGCTATATCTGTTCTTGGTTCTGCATTTTTTGAACGGAGCATGCTTGTCTAATTGGTGAGGAAGTAACATTTAAAGAATGACCAGGCATCCTCAACTGACGGGATGAGGTCAATATCCTTCCAGGGTACCCGGGCCAGGTCGATTAGAAAGGCCTGCTCGCAGAAGTGTTTTAGGGAGCGTTTGACAGTGATGAGGGGTG
>NC_036842.1:46129357-46141908 GCF_002910315.2 Salvelinus sp. IW2-2015
TTTACTCCATGTGTAACTCTGTGTTGTCTGTTCACACTGCTATGCTTTATCTTGGCCAGGTCGCAGTTGCAAATGAGAACTTGTTCTCAACTAGCCTACCTGGTTAAATAAAGGTGAAATAAAAAAAATAAAAAAAATATGTCTCAGTCTAATTATTATACAAATAGGCCCTATTATATTTCAAACATCAAATCGAATTCGCTAGCGTATACTTTGTCAGCCACATATGCTGCACCAGAATCGCATGTTCTCTCCCTACTTGATCATGGCTTGAACAATGTGTGTAATTCCAGTCCATATAACAATATAATATAATATAGTACAGTAATACAGTTCACTCTCAGAAGAAATTGTTTCATTTAGTTACCCAAGGCTACATCTATGGGCTTTTATGTTTTTCTGTCGTGTGTAATGTGCAGTAGACTTAATCATATATATTATGTATTGGATAACGGCACAATCATCAGCTATTTTGGGCTTGGGCTCATTAAATGTCTTTAATGTAGGGCTCATAAAATGTATTTAATGTATGGCTATTAACACCTATTTATATGCTTTATAAAGTTTTTGAATGACACTTCCGGTTTTGTCCGCGAAATACCAAGTTACCCAGGTGAAAAGTGATTTATTCGCAGGAAGGAACATTTGTAAAATAATTTTACATGGAAATTAACAGTAATAACTGGATACAGTCACCCTGATCTTGACTTGTGAATGCCTTCAAAGACGACTACCAAGAAGTGCTGTTTTTAACTGCAGTGCGAGTGGACTGTATATTGTCACTCCAGAGGTGACATATCCCAGGGAAGGCGATAAACCGAAAAAGCTGGCTTTGTTATAGAAAATTATGCTTGAAACAGAGAGAATGTGTGATACATCAGAAGCTGTTGGTCCAGAATGGTGTTGCTCCTTGCATTGCTGCCAGCTGTTTAAAGTTTATGGTTCATGGAAAAGTAGACGAGGTGCCATGGAAATCAATGTTTCTGGCGTTAAAAAATCTTTACCCACTTCATCCGCAGAGAACTTCAATACTTGGCACGGGCATCAAGAATAGATCCAGCAGGCGTTTTCATCAAAAAACCCATGCTATTAAAATCCTACTGTCAAACCGCTCCTAGTTAAAGCATTTGCACTCCACGTCTAAGCACTGGGGCGACCATAAAAACTAAGTCTAGAACCAAGCAACCCCCCTCCTCACCATATACAGTTGAAGTGGGAAGTTTACATACACTTAGGTTGGAGTCATTAAAACTCGTTTTTCAAACACTCCACAAATATATTATTAGCAAACTATTGTTTTGGCAAGTCGATTAGGACATCTACTTTGTGGATGACACAAGTCATTTTTCCAACAATTGTTTACAGACAGATTATTTTATATATTATTCACTCTATCACAATTCCAGTGGGTCAGAAGATTACATACACTAAGTTGACTGTGCCTTTAAACAGCTTGGAAAATTCCAGAAAATGATGTCATGGCTTTTGATGCTTCTGATAGGCTAATTGACATCATTTGAGTCAATTGGAGGTGTTCCTGTGGATGTATTTCAAGGCCTACCTTCAAACTCAGTGCCTCTTTGCTTGAAATAATGGGAAAATCAAAAGAAATCACCCAAGCCCTGAGAAAACAATTGTAGACCTCCACAAGTCTGGATCATCCTTGGGAGCAATTTCCAAACACCTAAAAGTTACCGCGTTCATCTGTACAAACAACAGTATGCAAGTATAAACACCATGGGACCACACAGCCATCATACCGCTCAGGAACGAGACGCGTTCTGTCTCCTAGAGATGAACGTACTTTGGTGAGAAAAGTTCAAATCAATCCCAGAACAAAAGCAAAGGACCTTGTGAAGATGCTGGATAAAGGTACATAAGTATCTATATCCACAGTAAAACGAGTCCTATATCGACAGAACCTGAAAGGCCAATCAGCAAGGAAGAAGTCACTGCTCCAAAACYGCCATAAAAAATCCAGACTACGGTTTTGCAACTGCACATGGGGACAAAGATCATACTTTTTGGAGAACTGTCCTCTGGTCTGATGAAACAAAAATAGGACTGTTTGGCCATAACGACCATCGTTACATTTGGAGGGAAAAGGATGAAGGCTTGCAAGCCGAAGAACACCATCCCAACTGTGAAGCACGGGGGTGGCAGCATCATGTTGTGGGGGTGCATTGCTGCAGGAAGGATTGGTGCTCTTCACAAAATAGATGACTTCATGAGGAGGAAAATTATGTGAATATATTGAAGCAACATCTCAAGACATCAGTCAGGAAGTTAAAGCTTGGTCGCAAATGGGTCTTCCAAATGGACAATGACCCAAAGCATACTTCCAAAGTTCTGGCAAAATGGCTTAAGAACTGAAAAAGCGTGTGCGAGCAAGGAGGCCTACAAACCTGACTCGGTTACCCCAGCTCGGTCAGGAGGAATGGGCCAAAATTCACCCAACTTATTTTGGGAATCTTGTGGAAGGCAACATGAAATGTTTGACCCAAGTTAAACAATTTAAAGGTTATGCTACCAAATACTAATTGAGTGTATGTAAACCTCTGACCCACTGGGAATGTGATGAAAGAAATAAAAGCTGAAATAAATCATTATTCTGACATGTCACATTCTTAAAATAAAGTGGTGATCCTAACTGATCTAAAACAGGGAATTTTTACTAGTGTTAATTGTCAAGAATTGTGAAAAACTGCGTTTAAATGTATTTTGCTAAGGTGTATGTAAACTTCCGACTTCAGCTGTCATAATTTGATTCTAAGCCAAGAACTGTTCCTCTTACTTTTCGCCTTATTTCAGGGGCGGAGTGATAATCCTCCTTGGGATCTCGGAGAAAGAAGGAACAGGTTTTTTTGCCTGAAATTAAGGCCCACCTTTCCAAATGAAGGCTCACCTCACACAGAAATAACAATATAGACTTGTCCACCCTACCTCAGACATAACCACAGAATTAGAAGTGTAATATCTTCTTTCAGTCAATATTTTACAACTTTGAATAGGTTTTCTTGTCCTCCGTATTTTTGTTCTGCACTAAAGGCCTGCTGTTGCATTTGTCATGTCTGTGTACATGTGTTGTTGTACTGTATGTGTACAGCTTTGTGTGTTGCATGCTTGTGTTACAAAGGGCTCCCGTGGCACTGCATCTAAGTGCTAGAGGTGTCACGCAGACCCTGGTTAGATTCCAGGCTGTATCACAACCGGCCGTGATTGGGAGTCCCATAGGCGGCGCACAATTGGCTTAGAGTTGTCCGGGTTAGGCCGTCATTGTATTTAAGAATTTGTACTTAACTGACTTGCCTAGTTAAAAATAAAAAGTGTGTGTTTATGCATGGACGTGTATATACCAGTGTACTTAATCTTGATCCCACATAACCTCTCTCACCGCTAACCACTCAGTGCCTTTGTTTCATAGCCTTGCAGRAAATCAGCCATATTGCCACCTCTACCAATTTCCAGAGCCTTCACTTAAAATGCATTCATAAATGTGATTTTCCTGTGTGCAAATACATTTGGCATATTTGGGATAAGAACAGGTCAAATAACAATAATATTATCATAAAAAATWTATGAAATGTATTTCAAAATACATATGCTGAAGTAATTTGGATGATTTTTTCAAAATCCCAACTTTGACACTGGAAGTATGAAAGATAACCACAATCGTAACATTTTTATGTGGCCTTTCTATACACTTGTACTATGTTGACACCAAATTTCATGCATTTACATCAAACATAATTTGTTCTGTGGCACATTTTGATACTCTACTAAATATTGTGCAGGACATGAATGTGTTTATTGAGGTTGTTAAATTGAGCAGTCAGCAGAGGTTGTAAGTCCATCTTGAATCTTTAGCTCAAAGATAAATTCACTCTACTATCTGTTGACGGACTGGATAAAGCAGTGTGCACACTCTCAAAAATAACAGGTGTCTAAGGAATGGATAATAGCATCATATTTGCTTAAGATATCCTATCCGTTATCTTAATAGCCTCCAGTGGTTGATGATGAGCAGCAACTAACTCACATTGAACTGGTGGAGAGCATTAATTTTGCTCTGATGTTTGTCTTTCAGTTTTTTGGAAATGAAGAGCATTCCATTTCAGAGGGGACTTTCCATATCAGATTGACCTGTTTTCCAGGTGATTCTCAAAGCAACAGAAGCCCTACCTGAAATACTTTTTTTGTGCTCATGTAGAATCCCCTTGTTTTTTTCACTAAACTTTGTGTTTCGAGCAAAACATTTATTTTGAACTGAACTTTAAATCTTGTGAAAAGCTAACTAATTCTGACATAGGTCTTCAGAGGTCTTTGTACCACAATATTATAGTTCATGATTATGGACAGTCCTGCATTAATTGTGAATAATGATGAGTGAGAAAGTTATTTCTGCGATTAACTTTCTCAATCATCATTATTTACGATTCATTCAGGACTGTCCGCAATCATTGCTGCATCCACATGAATGTAGAAGTATTTAGAAACATTATGTTCTTATTTACAATAAAAGTGACTCCAAAATGACTACATTATTTTCCATTAATTTCTATTGGGCACAACATAATCTGAAACAACTGAAACAAACAGCACATGCATCCAACAAGTTTGTAGAGTCACAAGCTTGATGTAATTATTGCTTGCTAGGAATATTGGACCAAATACCAAACATTTGACTTCTTAATACACATACAGTAAGCGAGTTTGTCCCAATACTTTTGTACAAAAGTGCTGTCATTTCTAAACGGTTCATGCATTATGGGTGAAAATACCCTCAAACTAAGATGACAGTCTGCAACTTAACCTCATATTCATTTGCCATTTCAAATCCAAATTGCTAGAGTTACAGAGCCAAAACATAAAATATGTCACTGTACCAATACTTTTGAAGCTCATTAGTTTGAGTGGATTTTACTTTGAAAGGGCAATCTGCTGTTGGACATTTTGGGGCATATAAATTAAGKATTTGTGCCCATTAATTATTGAAGAATATAACTTATGTCTCATGACCTTAGTTCAACTGTCGTACCCCATCAGATCCCAAAGTATAGGCTTGTTTTACTCCAATGTTTGTAAACAAAGTAAATGTAAACAAACACTGTATAGCCTCAAAACACAGTTTAAACTATAATGCTAATATCGTGGATGGTCCGTCCTTGCATCCTTAGCTGTTTATGAATTTGAATGGTTACATTTATCCAGCCCCATTCCTCAGCTTTGTACCAAAACAGTGGCCCGAGACCACTTTGCTATTCTTTCAACTGCATGATTGCCACTTTCAATAGGATATTTTGGTTCCGTTTCACAGTTTGATACAGCCCTGGATCAAGTGAAGGATACATCCCATGTGACCTGTATGGAGTCATCAATTGAGTGCACTTATGGTTGGAATGTACTGACAAGATAGGCTGCTGCTGGGAATCTGGACAGATCTTTGAAAGGTGTTATGTCAAGTACACGGATCTAAAGTCAGATGAGATTACTTTGTCTCTGGCCTCTTCCTCTGTCATCCTGCTCTAAAGAGATATTACATTTGTACAACCTGAATACACACCATATGACAGCCGCTGAAAATGAAATGCAAAAGTTGACTTGCAAATCCTAGACCCCGGGCTATCTAACACCCTGTTAGCATGTCGACACCTTGGTTGAAGAAAAATACTTGGGTCCTTCACAGACGGACGTTGAAGACTAAGCTTGCCCGGAGAATGCCTATTTCTGACATCTTCCTAGTAGTGAGATCACAGAGCTGTCAGCTCGCTGCAATGGCAGTGTGTGACCACTCTGGACCCTGCCAAGCAGAAGGTACCTCTGAAGCTGGCAGCCTGGCATTGAGACTGTGACACACTGCTACAGCACACAGGGCCATATCTGCTGATTATTGGAATTGCTGCCACACAGAGACCTCCACGGATCTCCTCTGCTTTACCCAGTCAAGATGTAATCAGCAATCAGACAGGCTGAAATAATTTCCTCTTCAGGTAGCTATTTAACATTATTAAGCCCAATTTGCTGAACATAGAACTGTACAGATTGCAGGGAACTTGCCTCCATTGGGGCAAATGTTCTAAGCTGGGTTATGTTATTCATGGGTTTAAGTACTACAGTGCTTTCAGAAAGTATTCACACCCCTAGACTTTTTCCACATTTTGTTGTGTTATAGCCTGAATTTAAAATGGGTTCAATTTGAGATGTTGTGTCACTGATCTACACACAAAACCCCACAGTGTCAAAGTAGAATTAAGTTTTGAGAAAATTGTACAAGTTAATTAAAAATGAAAAGCTGAAATGTCTTGAGTCAGTAAGTATTCAACCCTTTTGTTATGGCAAGTCTAAATAAGTTCAGGAGTCAAAAGGTGCTTAACAAGTCAGACAATAAGTTGCATGGACGTGTAATAATAGTGTTTAACATGATTTTTAAATGACTACCCAATCTCTGTACCCCACATATACAAGTATCTGTATGGTCCCTCAGTCGAGCAGTGAATTTCAAGTACAGACTCAACCGCCAAGTCAGGGAGATTTTCCAATGGTTTGCAAAGAAGGGTACCTAAAAAAGAAGACACTGAATATCCCTTTGCTCACGGTGCAGTTATTAATTACACTTTGGATGGTGTATCAATACACCCAGTTACGACAAAGATACAGGCGTCCTTCCTAACTCAGTTGCCGGAAAGGAAGGAAACCGCTCAGGGATTTCTCCACGAGGACAATGTTGATTTTAAAACCCTCAGTTTAATGGCTCTGATAGGAGATAACTGATCATGGATCAAAGACATTGTAGTTACTCCACAATACTAACATAAATGACAGAGTGAAAAGAAAGAAGCCTGTACAGAATGCAAATATTGTCTGCAATAAGGCACTAAAGTAATATTGCAAAAAAAATGTACTTTTTGTCCTGAATACAAAGTGTTGTGTTTGGGGCAAATCCAACACAGTGTCATGACGCTAGTACTTTCAGTGAATTTGCTAGCAGAGATGTGAACCCCCCCCCTCTCCTGTTGGGAGTAAGGGGGGGGGGGGGTTACAACTTAACCCCCACGTCATCAATTCCGTAAAGAGACTCTCCCTGGCCATGCAGTATGGAGAGAAAATTTCACAGTAAGACAAAGGGATTCTCCTGCCCAATTCTACTCCATCCCAGAATTTGAGAACGGAACAATATTCATATTTTGGAGAAGCCAGCAATGACCAAGTCCGTTTTGTTTCATGTTTGTGACCTCATGAAAGACAATACATCCACATTACCCTAACTCTGTTTATACAGGTGCCTCAGTTATGAGGTTTGCATCTAGTTATTGTATAAAATGAATGAGTAAAGATGAAACTATTTCCGAAATGATGTAATATGATTACTTTTAAAATTAGAAAATTGGCTAAGCTGAAAAGTTTAACTAAGTCAGTTGCCACACCCAAGTGAATAGGCATTGGTCGGGAATTATGAACCAACCCCTTTTCTACATTTCTATAAAAGCCCCTGTGACTCAAAGTCACCTATGATCCAAATAACGCCAGGACTTGTCCTCACTTTTAAAAAGGGCTAATTCTAATTTCAACCCTACAGGGCAGGAAACGTGAGCGCTTGCGCCACACGTGAAATGGTATGAACTCTGAACTATTGATCACCTAAAGAAGAAGTGCATACTAAACTAGCATATATCAGACTGCAGCTGAACTATGCGCAAATCTAGTACGAGAACACTGACCGACGTGGACAAATCTCCAGAGCGAGATGAACCTCTCAAACCACGTGACCACACGACGACCTAGAAGATTCCACAAAGGACAGGGCAAACCAGAGCCTCACATCACCATCACTGTAAATACAGTGCATTGCTTTTCCGAATGAGCGATCATTAGTGGCATATGTATTTGCAGTTGAAGTCGGAAGTTTACATACACTTATGTTGGAGTCATTAAAACTCGTTTTTCAACCACTCTACAAATGTCTTGTTAATTAATGAACTATAGTTTTAGCATGTCGGTTAGGACATCTACTTTGTGCATGACACAAGTAATTTTTCCAACAATTGTGTACAGACCGATTATTTCACATATAACTCACTGTATCACAATTCCAGTGGGTCAGAAGTTTACATAAACTAAGTTGACTACATACACTACGTTTTTCCCAAGATGGCATAGCAGTCAGACGTCTTTTGTCTTCGTCTTGTCGTGTCCCGTGTATATATATTTTTTATATACACTGCTCAAAAAAATAAAGGGAACACTTAAACAACACAATGTAACTCCAAGTCAATCACACTTCTGTGAAATCAAACTGTCCACTTAGGAAGCAACACTGATTGACAATACATTTCACATGCTGTTGTGCAAATGGAATAGACAACAGGTGGAAATTATAGGCAATTAGCAAGACACCCCCAATAAAGGAGTGGTTCTGCAGTGGTGACCACAGACCACTTCTGTTCCTATGCTTCCTGGCTGATGTTTTGGTCACTTTTGAATGCTGGCGGTGCTTTCACTCTAGTGGTAGCATGAGACGGAGTCTACAACCCACACAAGTGGGTCAGGTAGTGCAGCTCATCCAGGATGGCACATCAATGCAGCTGTGGCAAGAAGGTTTGCTGTGTCTGTCAGCGTAGTGGTCCAGAGCATGGAGGCGCTACCAGGAGACAGGCCAGTACATCAGGAGACGTGGAAGAGGCCGTAGGAGGGCAAAACAACCAGCAGCAGGACCGCTACCTCCGCCTTTGTGCAAGAGGACAGGAGGAGCACTGCCAGAGCCCTGCAAAAATGACCTCCAGCAGCCACAAATGTGCATGTGTCTGCTCAAACGGTCAGAAACAGACTCCATGAGTGTGGTATGAGGGCCCGACGTCCACAGCTGGGGTTTTGCTTACAGCCCAACACCGTGCAGGACGTTTGGCATTTGCCAGAGAACACCAAGATTGGCAAATTCGCCACTGGCGCCCTGTGTTGTTCACACATGAAAGCAGGTTCACACTGACAGCACATGTGACAGACGTGACAGAGTCTGGAGACGCGGAGGAGAACATTCTGCTGCCTGCAACATCCTCCAGCAATGACCGTTTGGCGGTGGGTCAGTCATGGTGTGGGGTGGCATTTCTTTGGGCCGCACAGCCCTCCATGTGCTCGCCAGAGGTGCCTGACTGAAATTAGGTACCGAGATGAGATCCTCAGACCCCTTGTGAGACCATATGCTGGTCGGTTGGCCCTGGGTTCCTTCTAATGCAAGACAATGCTAGACCTCATGTGGCTGGAGTGTTCAGCAGTTCCTGCAAGAGGAAGGCATTGATGCTATGGACTGGCCCCCCGTTCCCCAGACCTGAATCCAATTGAGCAACATCTGGGACATCATGTCTTGCTCCATCCCACCAACGCCACGTTGCACCACAGACCTTCCAGACGTTGGCGGGATGCTTAGTCCAGGTGCTGGAGGGATCCCTCAGGAGACATCCGCCACCTCATCAGGAGCATGCCCAGGCGTTGTAGGGAGTCATACAGGACGTGGAGGCCACACACACTACTGAGCCTCATTTTGACTTGGTTTAAGACATTACATCAAAGTTGGATCAGGCTGTAGTGTGGTTTTCCACTTTAATTTTGAGTGTGACTCCAAATCCAGACCTCCATGGGTTGATAAATTTGATTTCCATTGATCATTTTTGTGTGATTTTGTTGTCAGCACATTCAACTATGTAAAGAAAAAAGTATTTAATAAGAATATTTCATTCATTCAGATCTAGGATGTGTTATTTTAGTGTTCCCTTTATTTTTTTGAGCAATGTATTTTTCTTTGCATATCATTTATATATTTTTTCTAAAACTCAACTTCAAAACACTCTCCTACAACCCGCCTCACCCAATGTGGTTCGGATCAGTTTTTTTCTAAAGTATTATTCACCTCGAATCCGGAATCCCCCAACAGAAGCTAGCCAGCTCACTAGCTACTAGCTAGTAGTCAGCTAACCACTGCTAGCGGTCATCAGCTAACCCTTAGCTCGGAAAGCTCTCACCAGTTTGTACAACGCGACTCAAACCGGAGCATACCGGACCTATTTTCTCTCCATAGCCCCGGATTCCTACCGCAAGCTCTGGACATTTTCACCTRGATCTTTGCAGCTAGCTAGCTGCTATCCGAGTACTGGCTAACATCGGTCCCAGAGCAAGCACCAATTAGACTGGAGCTTGCCCATGCTAGGCCCTTTCTCCCGGTTAGCTAAAGAGGCCAATCAGCCACTCCTGGGCTACAATACCTGGACCCCTTCTACTGCAGGTACGGGGCACGGAACCCCGCCGATCCTTCACGACTGGACTACGATGTAATCTGCTCGAGGGGGTACACTCAACTGGCCTCTACATCGCGCTGTCCCCTGAATGGACATCCGCTAGCCGCGTCCCGCTAGCTGCTAGCTGGCTAGAGCATATTGGACTGTTATCTGTATAGATCCATCGGCCAATTTTTTGGGCCACTATACCTATTTTGCCAATTGGACTTGGACCCCTCTGCTACTCGGAACCCTACTAATCCATCACGACTGGTCTATCGACGTCACCGCACGCAGAAGCCAAAACAGACTTTCTTCTGTCGAGACTGCTAGCCCCGGCCTGCTAATGTCTGAATCTCCATTTCTATAGCCAGCCCAACCACTCACTGGACCCCTATTGATCACCCGGCTACGCATGCCTCTCCCTAATATCAGTATGCCTTGTCCATTACTGTCCTGGTTAGTGATTATTGCCTTATTTCACTGTAGAGCCTCTAGCCCTGCTCAATATGCCTTAACCAACCATTTAGTTCCACCTCCGACATATGCGGTGACATCACCTGGTTTAAATGTCTCGAAAGACAATATCTCTCTCATCATTACTCAATGCCTAGGTTTACCTCCAATGTACTCACATCCTACCATACCTCTGTCTGTACATTATGCATTGAATCTATTCTCTCACGCCCAGAAACCTGCTCCTTTTAATCACTGATCTGAACGCACTAAACTACCAGTCCTGATAGCCTTTAGCCGTACCATCATCCTACTCCTCCTCTGTTCCTCTGGTGATGTAGAGGTTAATACAGGCCCTGCAGTGCCTAGCTCCACTCCTACTCCCCAGGTGCTCTCATTTGTTGACTTCTGTAACCGTAAAAGCCTTGGTTTCATGCATGTTAACATTAGAAGCCTCCTCCCTAAGTTTGTTTTAATCACTGCTTTAGCACACTCTGCCAACCCGGATACCCTAGCCGTGTCTCAATCCTGGCTTGGGATGTCCAAATTTCCATCCCTAAATATAACATTTTCCGACAAGATAGAACTGCCAAAGGGGGCGGTGTTGCAATCTACTGCAGAGATAGCCTGCAGAGTTCTGTCTTACTATCCAGGTCTGTACACAAACAATTCGAACAAACAAAACGATGTATGGAATCAATCTTTAAGATGTTTTTAACATAAAACTTCAATAATGTTCCAACCGGAGAATTCCATTGTCTGTAGAAAAGCACTGGAACGAGAGCTAATTATGTCGGGACCGCGCATCACGAGCCTGAGACACTCTGCCAGACACCTGACTCATTCAGCTCCCATTCCCCCCTCCTTTATAGCCATCTTCAATGCTCTTACTGAGGGAAGGAGTTGTTGGCCAAGATCTTGCGATAACTGGCCCCATTCCATCCTCCCTCAATACGGTGCAGTCGTCCTGTCCCCTTTGCAGAAAAGCATCCCCAAAGAATGATGTTTCCACCTCCATGCTTCACAGCTGGGATGGTGTTCTTGGGTTGTACTCATCCTTCTTCTTCCTCCAAAACTGGTGGAGTAGAGTTTAGACCAAAAAGCTCTATTTTCTCATCAGACCACATGACCTTCTCCCATTCCTCCTCTGGTCATCCAGATGGTCATTGGCAAACTTTCAGACGGGCCTGGACATGCGCTGGCTTGAGCAGGGACCTTGCGTGCGCTGCAGGATTTTAATCCATGACGGCGTAGTTGTGTTACTAATGGTTTTCTTGAGACTGTGGTCCGACTCTCTTCAGGTCATTGACCAGGTCCTGCCGTGTAGTTCTGGGCTGATCCCTCACCTTCTCTCATGATCGATTGATGCCCCACGAGATGAGATCTTGCATGGAGCCCCAGACCGAGGGTGATGACCGTCATCTTGGAACTTCTTCCATTTCTAATAATTGCGCCAACAGTTTGTGCCTTCTCCACCAAGCTGCTTGCCTATGTCCTGTAGCCCATCCCAGCCTTGTGCAGGTCTACATTTTATCCCTGATGTCCTTACACAGCTCTCTGGTCTTGGCCATTGTGGAGAGGTTGGAGGTCTGTTTGATTGAGTTGTGTGGACAGGTGTCTTTTATACAGGTAACGAGTTCAAAAGGTGCAGTTAATACAGGTAATGAGTGGAGAACAGGAGGGCTTCTTAAAGAAAAACAACAGGTCTGTGAGAGCCGGAATTCTTACTGGTTGGTAGGTGCAAATACTTATGTCATGCAATAAAATGCAAATGAATTACTTAAAATCATACAATGTGATTTTCTGGATTTTTGTTTAGATTCCGTCTCT
>NC_036842.1:46143095-46146951 GCF_002910315.2 Salvelinus sp. IW2-2015
TCACAGTTGAAGTGTACCTATGATAAAAATTACAGACCTCTACATGCTTTGAAAGTAGGAAAACCTGCAAAATCGGCAGTGTATCAAATACTTGTTCTCCCAACTGTATTAGCATCTGGGACAGAGTAGCAGGCAGTTTACTCTGGGTACGCATTTCATCCAAATGTGAAAATGCTGCCCCCTATCCCAAACAGGTTTTAACATCTGCTAACCATGTGTATGTGACAAATAAAATTTGATTTGATTTGAGATATTACTGAGGTGTACCACACTGGTCGTAGAATAAGTCCAGTGGACTTCCACCTCAAACAAATGGCAAAAAAATAGTAATGCCTTACCATGTGTAGGTTCAACTACAATACAACTAGTAAAATGCTCTAAATGTAAAATGCTCGTGTTCCGGTAGGATAATATTTCAGAATAAATCGGTAGGATAACTGGTCCCCTTGAGTACCAGTACCAACGCCAGCAAAAGTCAGTCCAGCTACAATCAGTGAGAAGGTTAGACAACTAACAAATCAACTTGCCCTTGACAACAGCGACAGAGTAGTTAGGAGTCACTCAGAGTGCAACATGGGGAAGGGAATGTCCAGAGCACTCTTCCAATGGTTAACACACATGCCACTAATAAATAGAACCCTCCATTCAGGAGGAAAGTTATTAGAAGTCATGAACCATAATTACACAACGTACGACTGGTCCAATGCTTAACTTCTTGAGGGCAAGGGGCAGCATTTTCACTTTCGGAATAGCATGCCAAAATTCAACTGCTTGCTACTCATCCCCAGAATATAAGATATGCATATTATTAGTAGATTTGGACAGAAAACACGTTTCTAAAACTGTTTGAATCATGTCTGTGAGAATAACAGAACTTATGTAGCAGGCAAAACCATTCAGAATTTGTATTTTTTTGATGTCACTGTCTTTTCAAGGTTTCTTAGAGACACCAGATTTCTAATGGACTTGCTTGCAGTTCCTACCATTTCCACTGGATGTCACCAGTACTTGGAAATCGGTTGAGGTTATTCCTTTGTGTAGTGAAGAAGGGCTATCGTAGGGCTATCGTAAATGAGGGTCACATGAAGTACATTTTTTGAGAGAGGCACGTTACGACAAAAGATGCGTCAGTTTGTTTTCTTTTTGTATTGAACACAGATCCTCCCGTCTTCAAATTGATCGATTATTAACGTTTAAAAATACCTAATGTGGTATTACAAAAGTAGTTTGCAATGTTTTGGTAAAGTTTACATGTAACTTTTGATATATTTTGTAGTGACTTGGCGAAAGTTGGAAGCTGTGTTTTTCTGGATGAAACGGTTCAAATAAATTGACATTTTGGATATATATCGACGGAATTAATCGAACAAAAAGACCATTTCTGATGTTTATGGGACATATTGGAGTGCCAACAAAAGATTTTCGTCAAAGGTAAGGCATGATTTATATTTTATTTCTGCGTTTTGTGTCGTGCTTGCAGTGTTGAATTATGCTACTCTCTTTGTTTACTGTTGTGCTATCATCAGAAAATAGCATCTTATGCTTTCGCCGAAAAGCCTTTTTGAAATCTGACATGTTGGCTGGATTCACAACGAGTGGTGATGCAAATCATGGAACGGGCAGTCCTTTCCCGGGAGGAAGAGCAGCTCCGTCTTGCCGACGTTCAGCTGAGGTGGTGATCCGTCATCCACACTGATATGTCTGCCAGACATGCAGAGAGATGCGATTCGCACCTGGTTATCAGAAGGGGAAAGGAGAAGATTAATTGTGTGTCGTCTGATAGAAATGATAGGAGAAGACCATGTGAGAGATATGACAGAGCCAAGTGACTTGGTGTATAGCGAGAATAGGAAGAGGCCTAGAACAGAGCCTGGGGGACACCAGTGGTGAGAGCACGTGGTGCGGAGACAGATTCTCGCCACGCCACCTGGTAGGAGCGACCTGTCAGGTAGGACGCAATCCAAGTGTGGCCGCGCCGGAGATGCCCAACTCGGAGAGGGTGGAGAGGAGGATCTGATGGTTCACAGTATCAAAGGCAGCGATAGGTCTAGAAGGATGAGAGAGAGGAGAGAGAGTTAGCTTTAGCAGTGCGGAGCGGAGCGCCTCCGTGACACAGAGAAGAGCAGTCTCAGTTGAATGACTTGTCTTGAAACCTGACTGATTTGGATCAAGAAGGTCATTCAGAGAGAATAGCAGGAGAGCTGGCCAAGGACGGCACGTTCAAGAGTTTTGGAGAGAAAAGAAAGAAGGGATACTGGTCTGTAGTTGTTGGACATCAGAGGGATCGAGTGTAGGTTTTTTCAGAAGGGGTGCAACTCTCGCTCTCTTGAAGGCGAAGGACGTAAGCCAGCGGTCAAGGATGAGTTGATGAGCGAGGTGAAGTAGGGAAAGGTCTCCGGAAATGGTCTGGAGAAGAGAGGAGGGATAGGGTCAAGCGGGCAGGTTGTGGCGGCGGCCGTCACAGACGCGAGATTTTCATCTGGAGAGAGAGGGGAGAAAGAGGTCAAAGCACAGGGTATGGGGCAGTGTGAGCAGAACCCAGCGGTGTCGTTTGACTTAGCAAACGATGATCGGATGTCGTCGACCTTCTTTTCAAAATGGTTGACGAGTCATCCGCAGAGAGGGAGGAGGGGGGGGGGGGAGGATTCAGGAGGAGGAGAAGGTGGCAAAGAGCTTCCTAGGTTAGAGGCAGATGCTTGGAATTTAGAGTGGTAGAAAGTGGCTTTAGCAGCAGAGACAGAAGAGGAGAATGTAGAGAGGAGGGAGTGAAAGGATGCCAGGTCCGCAGGGAGGCGAGTTTTCCTCCATTTCCGCTCGGCTGCCCGGAGCCTGTTCTGTGAGCTCGCAATGAGTCCGTCGAGCCACGGAGCAGGAGGGGGACCGAGCCGGCCTGGAGGATAGGGGACATAGAGAGTCAAAGGATGCGAACAGGGAGGAGAGGAGGGTTAGGAGGCATGAATCAGGAGATAGGTTGGAGAAGGTTGAGGCAGAGGGAAAATGATAGGATGGAAAGGAGAGAGTAGCGGGGGAGAGAGAGCGAAGGTTGGGACGGCGCGATACCATCCGAGTAGGGGCAGTGTGGGAAGTGTTAGATGAGAGCGAGAGGAAAAGGATACAAGGTAGTGGTCAGAGACTTGGAGGGAGTTGCAATGAGATTAGTGGAAGAACAGCATCTAGTAAAGATGAGGTCAAAGCGTATTGCCGCCTTGTGAGTAGGGGGGGAAGGTGAGAGGGTGAGGTCAAAAGAGGAGAGGAGTGGAAAGAAGGAGGCAGAGAGGAATGAGTCAAGTAGACGTTGGGGAGGTTAAAGTCACCCCAGAACTGTGAGAGTGAGCCTCCTCAGGAAGGAGTTTATCAAAGTGTCAAGCTCATTGATGAACTCTCCAAGGGAACCTGGGGTGGCGATAAATGATAAGGATGTTAAACTTGAAAGGGCTGGTACTGTGACAGCAGGATATTCAAAGGAGGCGATAGACAGATGGGTCAGGGGAGAAAGAGAGAATGTCACCTTGGGGGAATGAGGATCCCAGTGCCACCACCCCGCTGAACCAGAAGCTCTCAGGGTGTGCGCGAGAACACCGTGGGCAGACGAGGAGAGAGCGGTAGAGAGTAGCAGCTGTTATTCTGTGGTAATCTCATGTTTCCGTCAGTGCCCAAGAAGTCGAGGACTGGAGGGAAGCATAGGCTGAGATGAACTCTGCCTTGTTGGCCCGCAGATCGGCAGTTCCAGAGGCTGCCGGAGACCTGAACTCACGTGGGTCGTGCGCGCTGGGACCACCAGGCAGCGGCCAACGCGGTGTGAAGCGTTTGTGTGGTCTGTGCAGAGAGGAGAGAAGAGGGATAGACAGACACATAG
>NC_036842.1:46146976-46154015 GCF_002910315.2 Salvelinus sp. IW2-2015
GTAGCGTTAATTTGTATCTTGCATGTGTAGTTTAATGAAAGTTTGATTTTTATATCATGTTAGTTGAATTTGGCGCGCTGATATTTCCCTGGCTATTGCCAGGTGGACATTGCGTCCCACCTGCCCCAGAGAGGTTAAAGAGTACTCCCGTTGTGAGGTTAGCTCCGCCATGGATAACATAGCTATGAAATAGACTTCTCATACCTATCACCACTACAATAGTGGAAGACACAGTGACGCGTAGTAAACAACTACAGACTCCCTCGACAAACAATTCTGGCTGACCTCCAGCATTTTACATTTACATTTAAGTCATTTAGCAGACGCTCTTATCCAGAGCGACTACAAGTTGGTGCATTCACCTTTGATGTCCAGTGGAACCAACCACTTTACAATAGGTGCATCAACTCTAAGGGGGGGGGGGTTAAGGATTACTTATCCTATCCTAGGTATTCCTTAAAGAGGTTGGGGTTTCAGGTGTTCCGGAAGGTGGTGATTGATTCCGCTGACCTGGCGTCGTGGGGAGTTTGTCCTTCTCACCATTGGGGTGCCAGAGCAGCGAACAGTTTTGACTGGCTGAGCGGAGCGACTTTCCTCAGAGGTAGGAGGCGAGCAGGCCAGAGGTGATGAACGCAGTGCCCTTGTTTGGGTTAGGGCTGATCAGAGCCTGAAGGTACGGAGGTGCCGTTCCCTCACAGCTCCGTAGGCAAGCACCATGGTCTTGTAGCGTGGATCGAGCTTCAACTGGGAAGCCAGTGGAGAGAGCGGAGGAGCGCGGGGTGGCGTGAGAGAACTTGGAAGTTGAACACCAGACGGGCTGCGGCGTTCTGGATGAGTTGTAGGGGTTTATCGCACAGGCAGGGAGCCCAGCCAACAGCGAGTTGCAGTAATCCAGACGGGAGATGACAAGTGCCTGATTAGGACCTGCGCCGCTTCCTTGTGAGGCAAGGGTCGACTCTGCGAATGTTGTAGAGCATGAACCTACAGGAACGGGTCACTGCCTTGATGTTGGTTGAGAACGACAGGGTGTTGTCCAGGATCACGCCAAGTGTTCTAGCGCTCTGGGAGGAGGACACAATGGATTGTCAAGCGTGATGGCAAGATCATGGAACGGAGCAGCCTTTCCCGGGAGGAAGAGCAGCTCCGTCTTGCCGACGGTCAGCTTGAGGTGGTGATCCGTCATCCACACTGATATGTCTGCCAGACATGCAGAGAGATGCGATTCGCCACCTGGTTATCAGAAGGGGAAAGGAGAAGATTAATTGTGTGTGTCGTCTGCATAGAAATGATAGGAAGACCATGTGAAGTAATGACAGAGCCAAGTTGAATTGGTGTATAGCGAGAATAGGAAAGGCCTAGAACAGAGCCCTGGGGACACCAGTGGTGAGAGCACGTGGTGCGGAGACAGATTCTCGCCACGCCACCTGGTAGAGGCGACCTGTCAGGTAGGACGCAATCCAAGTGTGGCCGCGCCGGAGATGCCCAACTCGGAGAGGGTGGAGAGGAGGATCTGATGGTTCACAGTATCAAAGGCAGCGATAGGTCTAGAAGGATGAGAGCAGAGGAGAGAGAGTTAGCTTTAGCAGTGCGAGCGGAGCGCCTCCGTGACACAGAGAAGAGCAGTCTCAGTTGAATGACTTGTCTTGAAACCTGACTGATTTGGATCAAGAAGGTCATTCGAGAGAGATAGCAGGAGAGCTGGCCAAGGACGGCACGTTCAAGAGTTTGGGAGAAAAGAAAGAAGGGATACTGGTCTGTAGTTGTTGGACATCAGAGGGATCGAGTGTAGGTTTTTTCAGAAGGGTGCAACTCTCGCTCTCTTGAAGCGAAGGACGTAAGCCAGCGGTCAAGGATGAGTTGATGAGCGAGTGAAGTAGGGAAAGGTCTCCGTTGACAGGCTACAGAAGAGGCTACGCTAATGCAAAGGAGATTGGAATGACAAGTGGACTACACGTCTCGAATGTTCAGAAAGTTAAACTTACGTTGCAAGAAATCTTATTGACTAAAATGATACAGTGCTGCTGAAGTAGGCTAGCTAGCAGTGGCTGCGTTGTTGACTTAGTTTGAAAGTGTAGCTGGCTAGGTAGCCTCGGTAACTGGCTAGGTAACCTAGACAATTACTCAAAACTACACAATTATCTTGACAGCAAAGACAACTATGTAGCTAGCTAACACTACACTAACCAAGTCGTTCCGTTGCAATGTAATGTATTGTAAATGTGATAGTCTCTACAGTGCTGCTATTCGGTAGACGGTAGACGTTGGCTAGCTGCTGGCTAGCTAGCAGTGTTTCCTACGTTAACAGGGACGACAAATAGCTGGCTAGCTAACTTCGGTAAATTACGATAATTACTCTAAACTAAACTACACACTCTAAACTACACAATTATCTCGGATACGAAGACAGCAAAGACAACTATGTAGCTAGCTAACACTACGCTAATCAAGTCGTTCCGTTGAATGTAATAGTTTCTACAGTGCTGCTATTCGGTAGACGTTGGCTAGCTGGCTAGCTGCTGGCTAGCTGCTGGCTAGCTAGCAGTGTTTCCTACGTTAAGAGGGACGACAAATAGCTGGCTAGCTAACCTCGGTAAATTACGAAGACAGCAAAGACAACTATGTAGCTAGCTAACACTACACTAATCAAGTCGCTCCGTTGAATGTAATAGTTTCTACAGTGCTGCTATTCGGTAGACGGTGGACGTTGGCTAGCTGGCTAGCTGCTGGCCAGATAGCAGTGTTGACTACRTTAGGACGACGAATTACGATAATTACGATAACTACGATAAACTACACAATTATYTTTGATACAAAGACGGCTATGTAGCAAGCTAAAAATAATTGCTAAGATCAGACAAATCAAACCGTTGTACTATAATGAAATGTAATGAAAAGTAATACTACCAGCGGCGCGAAGTGTGAAATGCGACCACTCGCTCGCTCCAACCCGGAAGTGTTGGGCATTGACCTGAAAATTACCTGATTACGTCAGACTCATTCTGAACAAGTTGTAGTCTGCCAGGATACTTGGGTTTTTCCCTTGACATGCGCGCTTGTGTAAGCATAAACGCACATGTACAACGGAACATCCAATTAGGATTTATGCTAGGATCACTTAAGGGTCTGAGCAAAATACCAGCCTTAGTAAAGTTGAACATTTACTTTGAGGCCTTTGACTCTACAGCTACAGTACTCACCCGTTTTTCCACAGAGGTCCATAGGTCATCCCTGTAGACTGCCCAAAACTAGTACCTTACAGCTATAGACTTATCATGTAGTTACCAACTTAGGAAAGTGCCTAAGCAACACACCAAGTAGGAAAACCCTAGACATGACATTAGAGACAATGCCATGATAGAGTCATTTTGCCAGGACATTGGATGTATATAGAATACAGTCCAATTAGAGGATTTTGGTGTGAGAACTATATTTTGTTTATGCTTTGGTTCCTTTGACACTTTAGAAGCGATAGAGCCATAAACAAAGTCTCCAAGCAACCATCACTTAGTGCCACAACGCGGCTCATTGGGGAATTCATGTAATTACATATTTCATGAGTGTGTGTGCATTGTTAACATCTGCCTAAGTCACTGCCCAGATCTTCAGGTCTGGACGACCAGACGACGGGTCCGAAACGGCGATCCCAAACCGAACATCCACTGCCCATCCTTGTGGTGGACTGCCCCACTGTCAGAGAGCCTACCAAGGTAAACCACCAGAGGGGGGACCACAACGGTGATCACCAACCAGGACATCACCTGGCCATTCCTGTGGTACTTTGCAGCTTTCAGGAAACCAACCAAGGTAAACCACTAGAGGGGGACCGCAACGGCAATCACCAACCGGAGATCCACTGCCCATCCTTGTGGTGGACTGCTCCGCTTTCAGAGAGCCTACCAAGTTCAACCACCAGAGGGGGGACCGCAACGATGATCCACAACAAGGACATTACGTGGTCATTCTTTATATGTTGATTTGCAACTTGCAGGATAATCACAAGATCCAAACCACCAGGTGGGGACTGTCATGACGTGGGCCTTTCTGGGTGTAGATCGTGGCTTCCCCCTCTCTCTCACTCTCTGCTACACCCAGGTTATGTTATCTCAGGCCATAAATTCCTGGCGGAGACTCTCTTTCCCTGGTCATGTAGAGAGAGAGACCACATAGTGAACAAAGGATTTCACTTGGCCAAACTCCTAAATCCTCAAAATTGGAGAATAAACTATGTCCACTTGTGAGAACGTGGGAAGGGAGGGGTATGATGAGTGTGTTTCATTTGGTGACCTCACAACTACATCTCTGAATGTGTACATTTCTCAATTATGGGGTTTGTATCTAATTCTTGTATAAAATGAATGAGTAAAGATGAACCTATTTGTGAAATTATGTGATGTTAACATTTAGAATGAGAGAATTGTATTCCCTGTAAAGTTTAACTAAGTCATTGGCCACGCCCCCGTGAACACAGACATGATCAGGCGTCATGGAACAGCCCTTTCTATTGTTATGAATAAAAACCCCTCTCGAGGAAATCCTCTTCAGACTAAGCAAATTATAACTTTGCAATCTGAAGATTTTCCGTGGTGCCCCGGCTTCCTAGTTAATTAAATTTAAATGATTAGTTTAATCAAGTAATAATAATGACAGAGAATTGATTTGATAAAATAACAGTCTTCACCTTTAATGATGCCAAAGACACGACAACAGCCACATGGTGGTGGCTGCATCATGTTTTGGGTATGCTTGTTATCGTCAAGAATTTGGGAGTTCTTTAGAATAAAATTAAATGGAATAGAGCTAAGCACAGGCAAAAGCTTAGATCGTTGACAAAAAAAGACAACTAAATACGTTTTAATCACACTTTGTAACACAACAAAATGTGGAAAAAGTAAAGGGGTGTGAATACTTTCTAATGGCACTGCAAATGCATTAATATGCAACATGATATTCCACAATGTGACAAGGCCATATGTAATAATAATAATAACAGTAATGGATTGGATTTATATTCCACCTTTCTACCGAGGTACTCAAAGTGCTTTATGTAGTAAGGGGGGGAACTCACCTCATCCGGCACCAATGGCTGTGTTTACTAATTTCAGTAAGCAACACCACCACAAAACAAACAGTTGAATTCACAAGTTAACATAACACTCCGAAGAGATTGAGAGAGAGGATAGAGTTTGCATTCCTGAGCAGTTCCAACAACTCGGAGAAACAAACTTTTTTACTTTGTTACTTTGCAATTTATAACACATAAATCATGAAAAGGCGTGGATGTTTAGGCATCATTAGAAGAGAAAGACAAAGAATGAAAAGGGAGAGAGAAAGACAAAGTCAACAGACTGTATGCTGGATTGAATCCAACTGGAATGGGTTGTTACTGAGAGAGAACTGGGCTGTTTTGTGTTTGTGTGTGTGTGTACAGTAGTGCGACCTGACCGGGCTGGAACGTGGTAAACCAATGATAACCGTGCAAAACAGAGAGGACAGTGTCTTGCTTGCACAGGCGAAAGATCTTTAAAAACAACACCATTTATCCGACAAGGAGCTGTTACAACTGCAGTAGAATAGCTCCAAAATCTTTGTCCAAATAGTGGTAGATTCAACAAACAATAGAATGCACGATCTGACCAGAGAGGTCCAGGACCTGAAAAACAGTCTGCACTTCTCCCAGCGAGAGCTTGATGGATCGAAAAAGGACTAGAGCATTGGGCCACTAACTAAAAGGTTGCTAGTTCGTATCCCTGAGCACACTAGGTGAAAAATCTGTCGATCTGCTCTTGAGCAAAGCACTTAACCCTAATTGCTCCAGGGTTGCCGTCAATAACGTGCCTCAGGTGGAGTGGGATATGCAAAAAAACTAATTTACATTTCACACCACACATTTGTACAGATTACACACTCATGTGTGATGTCTTCATTATTGTCCTACAACGTAGAAAATAGTAAAAAATTAAGAAAAAACATTGAATGAGTAGGTGTGTCCAGACTTTTGACTGGTACTGTGGCTAGCTAGCTACCTGATTACAGCAAGCATTCAAAGCAGACTAAGGAGAGAGAGCACACTGTCGATCTGGCATAGATGTAGACGAAAGGAGGATGCTGAGGGGAGAATGGCTCAGATGGAATAGCATCAAACACATGGAAACCGTGTATTTGATACCATTCCACAATTCTGCTCCAGTCACTACCACAGGCCCGTTCCCCCAATAAAGGTGCCACCAACCTCCTGTGATGTAGATCAAATCAATCCACCGCAAAAGGCACTGCATACATGAAAGTAAAAAAGAGCAACGAAAGGGAATTTTTGTCAAATTTATTCACATTTGTGAATGTGACAAGCATAATAATATTGTTATTTCACCAAAATCCCTTTTTCTATGCTCTTTGTTATTTTTCATATCTGCCCTCTGTGATGGATTGCTTTTGTCTGCAATAATGTCAGATCAAATGCGTGCATGCGCTCTTTCTCCCAGTCCGGATCCTTCCTAGCAATGTATTTAGGGAACGAGTGCTCAAGTGTGTTGTTGTATAAAAAGTGTAGAACACAACAGTACGTGTACAGTTGAAGTCGGAGGTTTACATACACCTTAGCCAAATGCATTACACTCAGTTTTTCACAATTCCTGAGATTTAATTCTAGTAAAAATTCCCTGTCTTAGGTCAGTTAAGATCACCACTTTATTTTAAGAATGTGAAATGTCAGAATAATATACTGCTCAAAAAAATAAAGGGAACAATTAAACAACACAGTGTAACTCCAAGTCGTTCACACTTCTGTGAAATCAAACTGTCCACTTAGGAAGCAACACTGATTGACAATAAATGTCACATGCTGTTGTGCAAATGGAATAGACAAAAGGTGGAAATTATAGGCAATTAGCAAGACACCCCCAATAAAGGAGTGGTTCTGCAGGTGGTGACCACAGACCACTTCTCAGTTCCTATGCTACCTGGCTGATGTTTTGGTCACTTTTGAATGCTGACGGTGCTTTCACTCTAGTGGTAGCATGAGACGGAGTCTACAACCCACACA
>NC_036842.1:46500651-46539867 GCF_002910315.2 Salvelinus sp. IW2-2015
GAGCTGCCCCTCGGTCCGGAGCTGCCCCTCGGTCCGGAGGAGTTTCCTCGGTCCAGAGGCGCCCCTCGGTCCAGAGGCGCCCCTCGGTCCAGAGGCGCCCCTCGGTCCAGAGGCGCCCCTCGATCCAGAGGCGCCCCTCGGTCCAGAGGCGCCCCTCGGTCCAGAGGTCCGGTGGGGCCCTTTTTTAGGGTTCTGTTAGTGGAATTAAATAATTCCTCTAATATACTCATTAATTAAATTCAATCTGTCTATTTATAAGAATTTGTAAGATACTTATTAACATAAAATAGACAGGATACAGTCATGTTAAAATTAGATAATAGTGTTTATTCTCGGAGCACGCTCCCATTTGATCATAAACACAGGTTTATATACAATATATGACGTCATAGGTTACAGAATGAGTCTTATTGTCCTGACAAATAGAAAACAGGTTCAAAAGTTCATTCTAACCTCACAGGACACTCACATGAAACACCATATAATCATTTATCCTGAAGGCTCACTATAATTGATTACAACTTTAGCAGACAACTCAAGATAATGAAAGACCTAAAAAGTGACCCACAGCCTTATCTAAACATCTCAGGGCTAAGTTGGGTCAGTTCAACCATAGTGTAACGACCCTTTCTGCTTATTTTATGACCCACAACACAAATCTCTTTTCACCAGGCATGCAGAGTTCAATTTGTTATAGTTTTATCTAAAGCTAGAATTTGTTTTAACTATTTATTCACAAAATTCCTAACAGGTTCCCAGGCCAAGGTTGGCGGCGAGGGTCGCCGCTCAAAGGACGTCACTGAAGCGGACAAAGACTATGGTGGAGTGGGGTCCACGTCCAGCGCCAGAGCCGCCACCGCGGACAGATGCCCACCCAGATCTTCCCCTATAGGTTCAGGTTTTGCGGCCGGAGTCCGCACCGTGGGGGTGGGGTACTGTCACGTTCTGACCATAGTTCTTTTGTGTTTTCTTTGTTTTAGTGTTGGTCAGGACGTGAGCTGAGTGGGTATTCTATGTTGTGTGTCTAGTTTTCCTGTTTCTGTGTTTGGCCTGATATGCTTCCCAATCAGAGGCAGGTGTTAGTCGTTTGTCTCTGATTGGGAGCCATATTTAGGTAGCCTGTTTTGTGTTGGGTTTTGCGGGTGGTTGTCTTCGTGTGTCTGCACTAGACAGAACTGTTTCAGTTTTTCACATTTTGTTGTTTTGTATTTTGTAGTGTTCACGTTTATTGGCTTTAATTAAAAATGATGAACACTAACCACGCTGCGCTTTGGTCCGATCCTTCGTCCACAGAAGAAAGCCGTTACAGTTTACCAATACTGATACGGGTTACGTTTGTGTCCTGTCTAAATCTTTCTGCAAGTGGTTCAATTGCCAATGAAACGGAAGGGGGGAGAGAGGACATCCCTGTCTTGTGCCCCCTTCTAAAACAATTTCAGCAGATTCTTTACTATTTGTGTGTATTTACTTTATGATATTCATGAAATAATTGTAGTACATTTATTATTTCAGCTGGAACGTTAAAGGATTCTAAAATTTTAATATTAAAAGCCATGCAAGATGGATGAAAGACTTTTCAGCATCTATAGCTATTATTTGATACAGTAAATCTGTATCATGTTTTTTGGCATATTGCATTATACTGAACCTTTCTTGTATTTGTTTGTAAATGTCTTTTTGATATACCTTGTTTAATTAATCTGTATCAAGTATGGTAAAAGTTCTGCCATTTTGTTGCTTATGAGCTTTGTTATTGTTTAATTTTACTTATGGGTCTGTAGTCTGCAGGGGACTGAAATAGCTGTTTGATACATGAAACAAGGATGCACTGAATTGACTCACGTGTGTTGTCATTTGTGTAAATAGGGGCGCTACTTTGTCCGAGGATGTTAAATACAATTTTATGGGAAATCTTTTTGATACATGGTGCTTTTCTCCACGCAAATGTTTTAATAGTGTCTAATATTTATTTTGGGGTGATTCTATTTTTTTATGATAATTTTTTTGTCTGCTGATAGCTTTTCAGGATTGTTGAGTCTTAAAAGGTTGTAGGATCAGTCCAACGGTTGTTTCATTCTGATTTATATACATGGTTTATAGAAGCTTTTAAAAGTCTAATTTAAAGCATCTTTTATATTATAACTGGTTTGGTGTGTATTCATTTTATAAGGGCTGTGAGACGTTTTCCAGGTTTATTTGACATTAAATAGTATGCTTTATTTGAGTTTAACCTGTAGTTGATGGCTCTCTTCAAAAGTGATGATCATATTCCAGTTTAAATTCATCTTTACTTTTCCGTCTAATACATTTCAGGTTTTAAAGATGCGCTCTCTTCATGATACAGCAGAATGAGCCGATATCACCATGTCATGAATTATTGAACCCAGTAAATTTGAGTGCATGGGACATACAGTAACTTGTCATTGGAATAATAATCTCCAGGTGACCTGTAAATTATTTGTAGATTTCTGCCTCTTTGGAAGCTCCTTCCGCCTTTTTTATTGCTCTGTCTGTCTATGATTTCGGTCACCTGTGAAAATAATAGTTCCTGTCTGGATTGAATCTAATGTAGCTTGAATTCTATAAAAAAACACCAGATTTGTCCGAAGGGATATACAATTTGTGTATTTTTCACCATGTAAGGTACAATTCAACATTAGAAAACGGCCTTCTTGGTCAAGTTCTCTGCTGCCAATGACTTTAACAAATTGCAAAAAATCACTGAAGCTTTAGATTTATATTTCCCTCACTAACTTTAAACATCAGCTATCTGAGCAGCTAACCGATCACTGCAGCTGTACATAGCCCATCTGTAAATAGCCCACCCAATCTACCTACCTCATCCCCATATTGTTTTTATTTACTTTTCTGCTCTTTTGCACAACAGTGTTTCTACTTGCACATCATCATCTGCTCATCTATCACTCCAGTGTTAATTTGCTAATCTGTAATTACTTCGATACTATGGCCTATTTATTGCCTTACCTCCTCATGCCATTTGCACACACTGTATATAGACTTTCTTTTTGTTCTATTGTGTTATTGACTGTACGCTTGTTTATTCCATGTGTAACTCCGTGTTGTTGTTTGTGTCGCACTGCTTTGCTTTATCTTGGCCAGGTCGCAGTTGTAAATTTCAACTAGTTTACCTAATTAAATAAAGGTGAAATAAAAAAATAAAAAATATAAGGGAAAAAGGTGTATTCTTATTTATCAAGATGCTTAACCGTCTGCTCTTACTACAGTTGGTGGCAGTATAGGCCTCTCCAACACAGCTCCTCTTTAACCTCTACCACTTATCTCTCCCGGATCCGGGATCCTCCTCATCAAAAAAGCTGACTAGCATAGCCTAGCCTAACGGGACAGGGATATCATATAATATAATTTTCATGAAATCACTAGTCCAATACAGGAAATGAAATATAAACATATTGTGAATCCAGCCATCATTTCCGATTTTTAAAATGTTTTACAGCGAAAACACAATATGTATTTCTATTAGCTAACCACAATAGCCAAACACACAACCGCATATTTTCACCATGTTTCCACCATATAGGTAGCTTTCACAAAACCGACAAAATAGAGATATAATTACTCACTAACCAAGAAACAACTTCATCAGATGACAGTCTTATAACATGTTTTACAGTACATTTATGTTTTGTTCGAAAATGTGCATATTGAGGTATAAATCATAGTTTTACATTGCAGCTACCATCAAAAATATCACCAAAGCAGCCAGAATAATTACAGAGAGCAACGTGAAATACATAAATACTCATCATAAAACATTTATGAAAAATACATGGTGTACAGCAAATGAAAGATAAACATCTTGTGAATCCAGCCAATATTTCAATTTTTTTAAGTGTTTAACAGCGAAAACACAATATAGAATTATATTAGCTTACCACAATAGCCAAACACACAAACGCATTTATTCACCGCAAAGGTAGCTTTCGCAAAAACCAGCAAAAGATATAAAATTAATCACTAACCTTTGGACAACTTCATCAGATGACAGTCTTATAACATCAAGGTATACAATACATTTATATTTTGTTCAAAAATGTGCATATTTAGAGCTGCAAATCGTGGTTATACATTGTGAATACGTAGCAACATTTTCCCAGAATGTCCGGAGATATTTTGGACACTCACCTAATCTGACCAAAGAACTCATCATAAACTTTACATAAAAATACTTGTTGTATGGCAAATGAAAGATACACTGGTTCTTAATGCAACCGCTGTGTTAGATTTTTTAAAATAACTTTACTACAACATACAAAATACATTATTGTGAGACAGCGTTCACATATTCTCCGCCCTGTTGGATTCTACATATTCCACAGAAATACGAAATAACATCATAAATGTTTTCTTACTTTTGCTGAGCTTCCATCAGAATGTTGTACAAGGAGTCCTTGGTCTCATAATCTCCCAGCCTTGTGCAGGTCTACAATTGTATCCCTGATCTCCTTACACAGCTCTCTGGTCTTGGTCATTGTGGAGAGGTTGGAGTCTGTTTGATTGAGTGTGTGGACAGGTGTATTTTATGCAGGTAACGAGTTCAAACAGGTGCAGTTAATACAGGTAATGAGTGGAGAACAGGAGGGCTTCTTAAAGAAAAACTAACAGGTCTGTGAGAGCCGGAATTCTTACTGGTTGGTAGGTGATCAAATACTTATGTCATGCAATAAAATGCAAATTAATTACTTAAAAATCATACAATGTGATTTTCTGGATTTTTGTTTTAGATTCCGTCTCTCACAGTTGAAGTGTACCTATGATAAAAATTACAGACCTCTACATGCTTTGTAAGTAGGAAAACCTGCAAAATCAGCAGTGTTTCAAATACTTGTTCTCCCCACTGTATATCCTGGCTTCAGGGCCTGAGCAACAGGCAGTTTACTTTGGACACATCATTCAGGCGGAAATTGAGAAAAAAGGGGCCTAGCCCTAAGTATGCTTTCCAACAATGCAGTAAAATAAATATAGTTAATAAAAATACTTACTAAATAAACTAAAGTTGTCACACCCTGATCTATTTCACCTGTCTTTCTGAATGTCTCCACCCCCCTCCAGGTGTTGCCCATCTTCCCCATTAACCCCTTTGTACTTATCCTGGTGTTTTCTGTTTGTCAGGTCAACCAGCATTTTTCATCTCAGCTCCTGCTTCGCCCCAGTCTCTTTTTTTCTCACCCTCCTGGTTTTGACCCTTGCCTGTCCCGTCTCTGAGCCAGCCTGCCTCACCACTCTGCCTGCCCCTGACCCGACCCTGCCTGCCGTCGTGTACCTTTCCCCCACTACTCTGGGTATCGACCCCTGCCTGCCTTGACCTGTCGTTTGCCTGCCCTGTTGACGTAATAAACATTGTTACTCCAACACAGTCTGCATCTGGGTCTGACCTTCAAACCTGATAGTATGAACTGGCCATGACTGACCCAGCAGACGCAGGCCAGCTGCACGACGCCATCTCCTCCCAAGCAGCCACCATCGGGAGTCAAGAGGAACTGCTTCGTGGCCTTATAGAGGGAGTCCAAATGTTGGCTGAACGCCATGACCGGGCATAGGACAGTTTGCTGGAGCAATTCCGTGGGCAGCCTACCACGGTGGTAACCCCACAGCCCCTCAGTAACCCAACTGCTAGCAGCACCATCTCATCGGCCACTCCACCTTCGCGGGAGCCCCTTTTACCCCCTCAGAACACTGCAATGGAGAGTCGAGCACCTTTCGGGCGTTTCTAGCTCTGTGTGCCCTCAGCTTCAGCCCTCCTCCTTCCCCTCAGATCGCTCCAAGATAGCCTCTCATCACGCTGATGTTTGGGAGGGCTCTCACCTGGGCTACTGCTCTATGGGAACAGCAGCCGGCCATATGTGTTAGTCTGGAGGCGTTTGTGGGAAAGTTGAAAACGATTTTTGACGCCCATTCTCCGGGAGAGCTGCCCGGAAGCTAATCCAGCTTCGGCAGGACTCCTGCAGTGTGGCTGACTATCCGGTGGATTTCCACGTTGGCAGCGGAGAGAGACTTTGTTTCAGCATGCCCCCGTGCACAAAGTGAGGTCTATACAGAAATGGTTTGTCGAGATTGGTGTGGAAGAACTTGACTGGCCTGCACAGAGCCCTGACCTCAACCCCATTGAACACCTTTGGGATGAAATGGAACGCCGACTGCGAGCCATGCCTAATCGCCCAACATCATTGCCTGACCTCACTAGTGCTCTTGTGGCTGAATGGAAGCAAGTCCCCGCAGCAATTTTCCAACATCTAGTGGAAAGCCTTCCCAGCAGAGAGAAGGCTTTTATAGCAGCAAAGGGGGGAACAACTCCATATTAATGCCCGTGATTTTGAAATGAGATATTCAACGATACTTTTTGTCATGTAGTGTATATTTAAGTGATAATGAGTTCGAAGCCGGTGTTTGGAGGATATACAAGATATAGTACCAACACAAATCTAGGGTTGCTGCCCAAGCCAGCTGGTTGTTCATTCTATCGGTTCGTTTGCTAGAAACGCAAACCAGTCCTTCAGTCTTTTTGTTCTGTATCTATCGATGCGACCCAGTCGTTTGTTCTAAATGTTCCATTGCATATACCATCAAAAATAACAGAAAAGTAGCTGCATTTGCATTTGTTGAGGCTATTTCCTATTTGGATACAACCATAACAATGGTTGTATTCATAACAAAGCTGTTAAGGAGCCTTTTGGACCTAGACTTGACGCTCCGGTACCGCTTACCGCGCGGTAGCAGATAGAACAGTCTATGACCTGGGTGACTGGAGCTTTTGATAATTTTTGGGGCCTTCCTCTGACACCGCCTAGTTATATAGGTCCTGGATGGCAGCGATGCAACCGGTCAGCTGTAGAATGCTTTGAGGGTCTGGGGAACCATGCCAAATCTTTTCAGTCTCCTGAGGGGGAAAACGTGTCGTGCCCTCTTCACAACTGTCTTGGTGTATTTGGACCATGATAGTTTGTTGGGGATGTGGACACCAAGGAACTTGAAACTCTCGACCCACTCCACTACAGCCCCGTCGATGCATGTCTGCAGCATGATCTATTTTTCTGCGTGTACATGTGATGGACAATTGTTTTGTTGAGGCGCGTATTAATATTGCTGTATAGTTAATTGTGGCCTGCAAGTAAATCAAACAACTTAAATGAACTTCTAATGGCTGCAATCCCGTTAACGGGATGTTAACGATATGACAGATTTAAAAAATGCTTTACAGCGAAAAAACAACATATGATTACGTTAGATCACCTCCAAGTCCAAAAAACACACAGCCATTTTCCCAGCAAAAGATAGGAGTCATAAAAAGCAGAAATACAGATAAAATGAATCACTAACCTTTGATGATCTTCATCAGATGACACTCATAGGACATCATGTTACACAATATGTTTTGTTCGATAATGTGCATATTTATATCCAAAAATCTTAGTTTACATTGGCGCCATGTTCAGAAATGCCTCCAAAATACTCATCATAAACATTTTATTTTAATTATTATTAATTTATTTTTACCCCCTTTTCTCCCCAATTTCGTGGTATCCAATTGTTAGTAATTACTATCTTGTCTCATCGCTACAACTCCAAAGGTCGAAAGCCATGCGTACTCCGAAACACAACCCAACCAAGCCGCACTGCTTCTTAACACAGCGCGCCTCCAACCCGGAAGCCAGCTGCACCAATGTGTTGGAGGGAACACCGTGCACCTGGCTACCTTGGTTTAGCACGCACTGCACCCGGCCCGCCACAGGAGTCGCCGGTGCGCGATGAGACAAGGATATCCCTACCGGCCAAACCCTCCCTAACCCGGACGACGCTAGGCCAATTGTGCGTCGCCCCACAGACCACCCGGTCGCGGCCGGCTGCGACAGAGCCTGGGCGCGAACCCAGAGTCTGTGGTGGCACAGCTAGCGCTGCAATGCAGTGCCCTAGACCACTGCGCCACCCGGGAGGCCTTCTCATCATAAACTTTGATGAAAGATACATGTTTTACATAGAATTAAAGATACACTTGTTCTTTATGCAACCGCTGTGTCAGATTTCAAAAAGCTTTACGGCAAAACACAATATTCAATCATCTGAAAACAGCGTTCAGCCACAAAAGCAAGCCATGTGGTCCCGTGTGGCTCAGTTGGTAGAGCATGGCGCCTGCAACGCCAGGGTTGTGGGTTCATTCCCCACGGGGGGACCAGGATGAATATGTATGAACTTTCCAATTTGTAAGTCGCTCTGGATAAGAGCGTCTGCTAAATGACTTAAATGTAAATGTATACAGTTACCCGCCAAATTGTGCAGTCAACAAAACTCATAAAAAGCATTATAAATCTTCACTTACCTTTGCTGATCTTCATCGGAATGCACTCCCAGGACTCCCACATGAAATGTTCGTTTTGTTCGGTAATGTCCATCATTTATGTCCAAATAGCTATTTTTGTAGCGTGTTTGGTAAACAAATCCAACGTCAGAAAGCGCGTTCACTAAAAGCTGACAAAATGTCAAAAAGTTCCGTAACAGTCAGTAGAAACATGTCAAACGATGTATTGGATCAATCTTAAGAATGTTTTTAACATAAATCTTGAAAAACGTTCCAACCGGAGAATTACATTGACTTCAGATGAGCGATGGAACAGAGCTCCCTCTCATGTGAACGCGCATGGTCAAAGAATGGTCAGGTCATGGCAGACCTGACTAATTCCCCTCTCATTCGGCCCCCCTTCACAGTAGAGGCATCAGACAAGGTTCTACAGACTGTTGACATCTAGTGGAAGCCGTAGGAAGTGCAAACTCATCCATATCTCGCTGTGATTTCAATAGGATCTTGGTTGAAAATCGACCAGCCTCAGAATTTCCACTTCCTGTTTGGATTTTTTCTCAGATTTTTGCCTGCCATATGAGTTCTGTTATACTCACAGACATAATTCAAACAGTTTTAGAAACTTTAGAGTGTTTTCTATCCAATACTAATAATAATATGCATATATTAGCAACTATGACTGAGGAGCAGGCCGTTTACTCTGGGCACCTCTGTGCACCTTTCATCCAAGCTACTCAATACTGTCCCTGCAGCCATACGAAGTTAACGAGTCACTCAGAAAAAAGAGTTGTTCAAAAAGAATGAATCGTTTGGGACTGCACATCACTAATACAGACCTGAGGGCCAATCTGGAAACAAGGTGGAAAGAGCACTTGAGAGACATGGGCGGATGGGTACTTTATCTGTCCCTAGAGCCACCTGAGCTTAATCACTATCATTATTTGGGGAGAAAAAAAGTGGCCTATGGACTTGTTCAGTTCAATACATCACAAGTAAATGAACTAGAATGCAAAAAGAGACATATGTGAAGAGAGAGATGTGGTGAGAAAGAAAGAGATGTTTAGAGACATATGAAGAGAGAGACAAGGAAACAAGAGAGCAGCTTCACACTTTTCCTTGATACAGCATTGGGCATTTTTTCCAAAACATCCACCTCCTGATTTTCTACTGCTCAAAGAGTCTGTATTTATTTTGCCCAAGACCAGCAAGGAATCATAAGGCGGCTCGTACACCTCAGTATTAACAGGCCTTGTCTCATTGTTTTGTTGATCGGTAAGTAAGTAAGCGTGAGGCACTTCTCAGAACTGCCAAGCCCCCACAGGAGGCCTTTTGCCTTTTGGTAGGCTATCATTGTAAATAAGATTGTGTTCTTTAACTGACTTGCCTAGTTAAATAAACGTTAAATAAAAAATAAAAATAAATAAGGTGAACTAAAGCCTAGCCGGGAACATTGCAATGGGGAGAAATCTGATACACATCAAACCAGGCAGCTTGACTGACAAAATCTTGACAAAAAGTTTTTTCAAAAAGCAAGATTCCAGGTCCAGTATTTTTTCAGTGGTAAATCAAAAGTGATTGCACAGGGTCGAAGCAGAAAGAACATGCTTGAAGGACACTCACAATGATTCACACCTCAAAGACTGTGAGAAAATCGAGGCTACAGTAGCTTTTGCATTCACCTTTATGTCCTTCAAAAAAGCTTGTGAGTTAGCCCAAGCCGAGATGCCACTGGGAAGTAATTGCAAATTCTGCACAGAACCCAAGCTTCCATTCATCAGACGCTGAGAGGTAGCGACACTCACTGCTTTTTTGTAGAGATAGAGGATTGATAGTTTGTACGGTGCTAAGTAATGATGAATTCTTGCATCTGTACAAGCTAGCCATTTTCTTATGGTATGACTCATACAGAATATTCCCACTTGGCACACCACGTCATTTCAGCATTGAAATGTGGGTAATATTTGGTTGAAACGTTGGTCAATGAGGTTTCAACCTTTATTCACCCACTCAAAAAAACGGCCAGAGGTTTGCTGAATTCACAATGTGTTATCACTATGCTTTCATCCATCTTTTAGATGCATAACCAAATTTGATATGATTTGAATGGAAAAACAATGTCAGCACTGTGTTTCCTCTAATACCACAACCAAATGACCTGGATTGACCTACTTAAGCAATAAGGCCCGAGGGGGTGTGGTATATGGCCAATATTCCACAATTAAGGGCTGTTCTTGGGCACGACGCAAAGCAGAGCTGCCTTATTGCTATTATTAACTGCTTACCACTTTTGTATAAAGAAAAAAACCTAAATATCTTTTTAAAATTAGGCAAATTAAGTGATATATCATTAAGTATGGCACATATTTGCATATCAAGTCCCCAAAAAATCTGGAGACTGGATGTCAGCCTAAATATTTTGGTTTAATGTTGTTAAGACTGTGTTAACAACTGTGTGTTTAACAACCCTCCAGACGAGCTTCAATGCCATACAACTCTCCTTCCGTGGCCTCCAACTGCTCTTAATACAAGTAAAACTAAATGCATGCTCTTCAACCGATCGCTGCCTGCACCTGCCCGCCCGTTCTGACTTAGAATATGTGGACAACTACAAATACCTAGGTGTCTGGTTTGACTGTAAACTCTCCTTCCAGACTCACATCAAACATCCCCAATCCAAAGTTAAATCTAGAATTGGCTTTCTATTTCGCAACAAAGCATCCTTCACTCATGCTGCCAAACATACCCTCGTAAAACCGACCATCCTACCGATCCTCGACTTGTCATTTACAAAATACCCTACTCAATAAATTGGATGCAGTCTATCACAGTGCCATCCATTTTGTCACCAAAGCCCGATATACTACCCACCACTGCGACCTGTACACTCTCGTTGGCTGGCCCTCGCTTCATACTCGTCGCCAAACCCACTGGCTCCAGGTCATCTACAAGACCCTGCTAGGTAAAGTCCCCCCTTATCTCAGCTCGCTGGTCACCATAGCAGCACCCACCTGTAGCACGCGCTCCAGCAGGTATATCTCTCTGGTCACACCCAAAGCCAATTCCTCATTTGGCCGCCGCTCCTTCCAGTTCTCTGCTGCCAATGACTGGAACGAACTACAAAACTGGAAACTGGAAACACTTATCTCCCTCACTAACATTAAGCACCAGCTGTCAGAGCAGCTCAACGATTCCTGCACCTGTACATAGCCCATCAATAATTTAACCCAAACAACTACCTCTTCCCCTACTGTATTTATTTATTTATTTTGCTCCTTTGCACCCCATTATTTCTACTTTGCGCATTCTTCCACTGCAAATCTACCATTCCAGTGTTTTACTTGCTATATTGTATTTACTTCGCCACCATGGCCTTTTTTTGCCTTTACCTCCCTTATCTCACCTCATTTGCTCACATTGTATATAGACTTATTTTTCTACTGTATTATTGACTGTATGTTTGTTTTACTCCATGTGTAACTCTGTGTTGTTGTATGTGTCGAACTGCTTTGCTTTATCTTGGCCAGTTCGCAATTGTAAATGAGAACTTGTTCTCAACTTGCCTATCTGGTTAAATAAAGGTGAAATAAAATAAATAAATAAAAAAGACACTCCAGGACCGGACTTACACATAGCCAATTTTGGATGTATACTTTTTTCCTTTTTCTATCCGTAAAATAATAAAGAAAGGTACGTATGCATTTTGAGTGAATTTTTTTAATTAAAATGTAATCTAAAATAAAAATTGGATAACATATCAACAATTTCCTACGTATAAGCCTGGAGAATATATATAAGGATAATCACACATTTTGTGAATGCAGATCATTCTGAGGCTGAGAAAAAATTAGTTGGTGTGTGGTAAGAGTCTGACTTTCAGGAAATGGCAGTAAGACAAGGACACTGAATTTAGATTACCTAACGACAAACACCTACAGTGCCTTCAGAAAGTACCCCTTTAAGGAGCTACAAATTTGTATTCTGAGAATGTTGTGGTAATATTAGATCGAACTTAAATACTGTCTAACATTTTCTAAATGTTCTTGAAATGTTCTGAGGACCTCCAAGACAAGGTAACATGTATATTGCGTGAACATCAATGGAATATTATGTTAAACCTAAAACACATATGTCATAAAAACTGACTTATTTGGAACTTGTGGAACATTGTGGGAATGTTCTGTACAACCTATGTGAATATCACAATAATATTTTTGCAACATCCCAGACAACTCCCATAACTTCATTAAATGTTCTGGGAACCTCTGGGATAGTGTCTAGTTTCCTGAATTTCCGCCTGACTGACGTGCCCAAAGTAAACTGCCTGTTACTCAGGCCCAGAAGCTAGGATATGCATATAATTGGTAGCAATGGATAGATAACACTTTGACATTTCTAAAACTGTTATAATAATGTCTGAGACTATAACAGAATTGATATGGCAGGCAAAAATCCGAAGAAAATCCAACCTGAACTTTTTGGGGAGCTCCTAGGCTCTTAGGATGGGAACCTATTGTTTCTATGTAAATCCGTCTCCCAGATTGCAATTCCTATGGCTTCCACTAGATGTCAACAGTCTTTATTCAAGGTTTCAGGCTTGTTTTTTGAAAAACTAACAAGTATTTGGAGTTTTGGTGAGAAGAGCACCGGAACAATATCAATCTTTCAGTTCACGAGGGAGAGGGCCCGTGCTTACTAATTTTCCTTTCCTATTGAACATACTACTTTCCATTTGAAATATTATAGTTTATTTACATTTTTGAGTACCTGAGGATTAAGTAGAAACGTCGTTTGACTTGTTTAGACGAAGTTTAGCGGTAGCTTTTTGGACTCCTTTGTCTGCATGTTGAACGAGTGGATTACGGAAATCGATGGCGCCAACTAAACTTTTTGGGATATAAAGAAGGATTTTATCTAACAAAACAACCATTCATGTTGTAGCTGGGACCCTTGGGATTGCAAACAGAGGAATATTTTCAAAAGTAAGTGATTTATTTAATCGCCATTTGTGATTTTATGAAACCTGTGCTGGTTGAAAAATATGTTGATGTGGGGCGCCGTCCTCAGACAATGCTTGCTTTCGCCGTAAAGCCTTTGAAATCGGACAACGCAGTTAGATTAACAAGAATTTAAGCTTTTAAATTATATAAGATACTTGTATGTTCATGAATGTTTAATATTTTATTATTTATTTGAATTGGGCGCCCTCAAATTTCATTGGATTTTGTTGGCTGGTGTCCCGCTAGCCAACAAGGGATGCCTATCCCTAAGGAACAAAGACCAGGTGTTATGTCAACATTCTTGCAAAACCAAAGGAATGTTTTGTGCACCCTGATAGAAACATTTTCTGAATTTCAGCACGTCCCCAAAATGTTCCCACAACCGAAATATACATTATGCAAACCTTTAAAGAACAGACAAAATGAGTCCTGTGAACATTCTTGTAACATCAGGTGAATGTTTTTTCCACCCTAAAAGAAACATTGTACAATCATCCGCACAACTGGACAGTTTCAGTGTTTTGTTCTCACCAGACTGTTCCCACAACCTAATGAAACATTCTGGGACAGATTAAATGTGTTCTAGGAATATTCTTGCAACATCAGGCAAATGTTTTACACAAACATTCTATAATCATCAGCACAACAGGACTGTTATTTTGTTATGAGAACATATGCCGCGACCTAACGAATGTTCTGTGAACTTTCACAGAATAAATTTTGGTTTGCTGGGTACAATCTTATAAAAAAGGTACTATCTAGAACATAAAAGGGTTCCTTGGCTGTCACCATTGGAGAACCTTTTGACAAACCATTTTCTGTTCCAGGTAGAACCCTTTCAGTTCTAGGTAGAACCTTTTTGAGTTCCACGTCAGACCCTTTTCACAGAGGGTTCTACATGGAACCCAAAAGGGTTCTCCCTGGAACCAAAAAGTGTTCTCCTATGGGGACAGCCGAAGAACCCTTTTGGAACCTTTTTTTCTAAAAGTGTAGTGGTTGAGTGAGGAAGGAGCGTGCGGCTTCCGATTGAGTCATATATGAAGGTGACAGTATAGCGTACAAAGTTTGATTAATTGAGTCAACAACATATCAATAGCGTTGTCTTCTCTGTAATAGTGTGATGTAATCAATCAATCTCATACATTGACTAATAAATAAAAGATTATAATAGGGGGCTCCCAAGTGGTGCAGCGGTCTAAGGCACTGCATCTCAGTGGTAGAGGCATCACTACAGACCCTGGTTCAATTCCAGGCTGTATCACAACTGGCCGCGATTGGGAGTCCCACCCAATTTTCAAAATATAGTTTTTGTGAAACAATCAGATTAAAGGTGTCACTCTACCTTGACCTTTCAACAGTGTTTAGAGGAACCCTATATTGACTGCATTAGCCCACCGACCTAAAGACTAGGCATTAGCTCAAGGAGGCAATATACACGGCTTCACCTCTCAGGCAAGGTTATTCATTAACCTCTAACGAGCCTCTACCCCGGGTCCGGGAGCACCCCCCACCCCCCCACACACTGATTAGCATAGCTAGCATAGCTTCACTAAGTCGATAGTAGCATCTAAATATCATTAAATCACAAGTCCAAGACACCAGATGAAAGATACAGATCTTGTGAATAAAGCCACCATTTCAGATTTTTAAAATGTTTTACAGGGAAGACAAAATATGTAAATCTATTGCTAAACACGTTAGCAAAATACACCACTATTCTAACTCCATCAGTTTCTTACTCCTTCAGGTGCATCACCAATTCGGCTCAACTAAGATATTGATATCCACTAACCAAGAAAAAACCTCTTCAGATGACAGTCTGATAACATATTCATGGTATAGGATAGTTTTTGTTAGAAAAAAGTGCATATTTCAGGTAGAAATCACAGTTTACAATTGCACCGACCATCACAAATCGACTAGAATTACTAGATAGAGCAACGTGTATGACCAATTTACTCATCATAAAACATTTCATAAAAATAGACAAAGCATAGCAATGGAAAGACCCAGTTCTTGTGATTTCAGACCATATTTCAGATTTTCTAAGCGTTTTTCAGCGAAAACACAATAAATCGATAAGTTAGCATACCACATGTGCAAACGTTACCAGAGCATCGATTCCAGCCAAAGAGCGCTATAACGTAATCACCGCCAAAATATATTAATTTTTTCACTAACCTTCTCAGAATTCTTCCGATGACACTCCTGTAACATCATTTTACAATATACATATACAGTTTGTTCGAAAAGGTGCATATTTAGCCATACAAAACCGTGGTTACACAATAAAAATACTAGGAAATCAAGCCTCAATATGTCTGACGTCATCTATCAGAGTGATCTAGTTTAATTGAAAGCTAATCATATACTTGACAAAAAAATACAGGGTGACAGGAATCGAAAGACAAATTAGTTCTTAATGCAACCGCTGATTTACATTTTTAAAATTATCCTTACTTTTCAATACAGGGTTCGCCAAGTGAAGCTATACCAAACAAAATGGCGAAATATGCGTTTAAAATATTTCGACAGAAACACGATTTATCATATTATAATTGCTTACTTTGAGCTGTTCTTCCATCAGATTCTTGGGCAATGTATCCTTTCTATGTTATAAACGTCTTTTGGTCGATAGATGTCCTCTGTCCTTCTAAATGTCCACCACCAACGACCGACACCCCAAAACGTGTCCAAAGTTTCAGAGTGCACAACAAATATTCCTCAAAATCGCACTAAACGGATATAAATTGCTATAAAACGGTTCAAATTAACTACATTATGATGTTTTTAACAACTATAACGACTGAAAACATGACCGGAGATATTGCTGGTTAGACAACGATTTGGAACGAGGCAAGTCGATGGCCTTCACGCTTCAGGCGCACGACGAGAGGGCGGTCCCTATCCATTTTGGCTTTTATAATGGCTGTGAATGTCCCATCGATTTCATTCAAAACGTGATGACGTACAGACACCCAGAGGAAGACGTAGGCAGTGTCGGTTTTCTTCATAGCATTCACTGTCGCCTTAAAAACAGACTCCAGATCAGGGGTAAAAATTTCTGAAATCTGAACCCTGTCATGAAAAGTGCTGTAGATATTGTTCTGTACCACTCAGAGACAAAATTCCAACTTCTATAGAAACTAGAAGGTGTTTTCTATCCAATAATAACAATAATATGCATATTGTACGATCAAGAATTTAGCACGAGGCAGTTTAATTTGGAGACCCAAATATGCTAATGCGGAACAGCACCCCCTATAGTTCCAAGAAGTTAAGCAAATCTGTTACACAAACAGCCTTGAATGGACTAAATTTAGTCTTTGCCATATTGCTTTCTTCTTTCCAGTGTATTTAGATTGTGGCTGGTATCAACTGATAAGCCACAGAAAGTGACACTTTTGTGAAAATATACTGTGTGTATCAGATCCAGAGAGTCAACAAAATCAGTGGAGGAAGCAGCTTTCTCCTTTGATCTATAACAACAATATTCTTGAACTAAGACAAGGTAAAGAAACTGCTCATTATCACACACTCCCTTCTCAGTAAACCCAGAATTGCCTTTCTATAAGAACACCGAAGGAACCATCATAAAACTGCAATGGATACCCTGTCAGCTACGTAAAGAAAAACTACAGATCCTAAAACACTGAATCCCCTTCAAATGAATGGTAGGTAGAGTGCCATTTAATTGTAATGATAACATGACTTATGCACTACAGTCAGCAGACGACCACCAGACCTATCAGACATGTCACAGACCAGACATGACAGGTACTAGACTGCACAAACTTCAATTAGCCGCAGGCAAATTGCAGACGTCAACTAGACAGAGCTCAAAATAGCATAGTGGGAACCTGGACACAGATGACTCCATCAATATTTTGTGTGATTTAGTTTACTGGGGAGCGATGAATAAATAACTATTGCATGGCCCAGTTCTTTTTACATTGATCAAGTTCCCACTCTCATTTTGAGTCAAAACAATTCATTTGCAATTCATTTGCACAATACAGAAGCATTATAAATGTTCGCCCCTCCTGTAGCCCATATGTTCTACAGCCACAAGCCTTTCCTTTTATCAGGAGTTGACATAGAACTCCTTCTACAGTACTTAGCACACACATGACACTCAATAGCAACCATGTAAATATTATATTTACATAGAAATAGAAGTAGACCAGTACCAACGAGAAGACACAGAAGTACCAGAATTAAAAATGATGTGCAAAGACATTTTAATTCCAGATACAAGTCAAGAGAATGGAGTGTTAGAGGAAACCTTCTTGCCTTAATGACTTAGTCACTTAGCTGTCATTACAGGTTACAACCTGCTTAGTTGTGTGAAGACTGTTTGTTTTCCTCGCTTATGCCAAAGGCAGATTATATTTTGTTTTGACAAGTATGTATTTTCCATTAGCTTGTTTGAATAACAACAGTCTCTTAGAGCTGTATGCTAAACATTAATATAAAGCTACCCTTTCCCACAATAGTACATTTTTGGACATATTCAATGTTCTTTGCTCTGTCTGTTGTTGTTGTTTTCAACTGTCATCTGCTGAAATGAAAAGAATATCAGCAGAAGAAAAAACAAGAGAGAGAGAGAGAGAGAGAGAGAGAGAGAGAGAGAGAGAGAGAGAGAGAGAGAGAGAGAGAGAGAGAGATATTACATCCCCATACCCCTCTCTTCCTCTCCCGTTCTCAAACCACCAGGGAGACCTTGTAGGGAGGGAAAGGGGATATTTTTAGCAGGTCTCACAATTCCTCCTGTAAATAATTACCCTAGTTGTTGCAAAGCTGCCTGCTCATAGGATTGGCTGTGTAATGCGGTGCTACATCACACTTCAAAAGCAGAAGCAGGGAAAGGAGAGGACTTACGTCACAGTGAGATCTGCAGTAGGACCCTTGGTGATACGAGGTCTTGTATCCTTACACCACACCACATCATCATGAAGCAAAGGATTTTGACACTCAAGAAGGCAGGGATGGAGGGGATGTAATAAGAAACGTGACCGGGCACATTTTATGTATAGTGTGTCAGAATTCCATTTATCCCTGAAGACTATGTCCTCCTGGTGTGAATAATGGAAACCTAGAGTATTACTCAGATTACTCAGTAATCACAGTTGTGCCGGTTGGATTGTGGCACGGAAGTGTCTTTCCTTTCATCATTCAAATTCCTTGAAAAACTGGCCTGTAATACATATATAAAGTTGAAGTCGGAAGTTGACATACAACTTAGCCAAATACATTACACTTAGCTTTTCACAATTCCTGACATTAAATCCTAGTAAAAGTTCCCTGTCTTAGGTCAGTTAGGATCACCACTTTATTTTAAGAATGTGAAATGACAGAATAAAAGTAGAGAGAATGATTTCTTTCAGCTTTTATTTCTTTCATCACATTCCCAGTGGGTAAGAAGTTTACATACACTCAATTAGTATTTGGTAGCATTGCCTTTAAATTGTTTCACTTGGGTCAAATATTTTGGGTAGCCTTCCACAAGCTTCCCACAATAAGTTGGGTGAATTTTGGCCCATTCCTCCTGACAGAGCGGTTGTAACTGAGTCAGGTTGGTAGGCCTCATTGCTCACACACGCTTTTTCAGTTCTGCCCACAAATGTCCTATAAGATTGAGGTCAGGGCTTTGTGATGGCCACTCCAATACCTTGACGTTGTTGCCCTTAAGCCATTTTGCAACAACTTTGGAAGTATGCTTGGGGTCATTGTTCATTTGGAAGACCCATTTGCTTACCAAGCTTTAACTTCCTGGCTGATGTCTTGAGATGTTGCTTCAATATATCCACATAATTGTCCTTCCTCATGATGCAATTTATTTTGTGAAGTGCACCAGTCCTTCCTGCAGCAAAGCACCCCACAACATGATGCTGCCACCCCCGTGCTTCACGGTTGGGATGGTGTTCTTCGGCTTGCATCCCTCCCCCTTTTTCCTCCAAACATAATGATGGACATTATGGCCAAACAGTTCTATTTTTTTTTCATCAGATGGGGATATTTCTCCAAAAGGTATGATCTTTGTCCCCATGTGCAGTTGCAAACCGTAGTCTGGCTTTTGTATGGCGGTTTTGGAGCAGTGGCTTCTTCCTTGCTGAACGCCTTTCAGTTTATGTCAATATAGGACTCCTTTAACTGTTTAACTGTTTACTCCAGCATCTTCACAAGGTCCTTTGCTGTTGTTCTGGGATTGATTTGCCCTTTTCTCACCAAAGTATGTTCATCTCTAGGAGACAGAACACATCTCCTTCCTGAGCGGTATGACGGCTGCATGGTCCCATGGTGTTTATACTTGTGTACTATTGTTTGTACAGATGACTGTGGTACCTTCAGGCGTTAAGAAATTGTTCCCAAGGATGAACCAGACATGGAGGTCTCTAATTTTGTTCTGAGTTCTTGGTTGATTTCTTTTGATTGTCCCATGATGTCAAACAAAGAGGCACTGAGTTTAAAGGTAGGCCTTGAAATACATCCACAAGTACCTCCAATTAACTCAAATGATGTCATTTAGCCTATCAAAAGCTTCTAAATCCATGACATATTTTTCTGGAATTTTCCAAGCTGTTTAAAGGCACAGTGAAATTCGTGTATGTAAACTTCTGACCTACTGGAATTGTGATACAGTGAAATAATCTGTCTGTAAACAATTGTTGGAAAAATTACTTGTTTCATGCACAAAGTAGATGTCCTAACCGAATTTCTAACAAGAAATTTGTGGAGTGGTTGAAAAAATAGTTTTAATGACTCCAACCGAAATATATGTAAACTTCCAACTTCAACTGTACATATATAATAAATAACTGCTATACAGGCATTAATTCATTTCTATTTCAATTGAGACTGGATCAAGCATCAAGAGCACATGAATGAAAAAAATCGTACCTGACAGAGTTTGGTCAACAATGACACCATGTTGGATTTTAGACAGCTACTAGGGCTGGAATTACAAGGGACCTCACAATACAATATTATCACTATAGTTAGTTGCCGATATTATATGCATTACGATTCAATACTGTGATTTAAGGTTCCAAACATATTGCTCACCATATGTCTGATGCAGAGGGACAAGAGAGAGCCATGAGAACAATTTTTGATCAGTCACGGAAATAAAAATGCTTAAAACAAATTGACTCCTTATTTAAAATAGAAGATGGGGAACAAGCTATGAAGGAAAATACTTCTTGGTGCAGGTACAGCCAATTAGCACAAAAGTAATGTTGCGTTACTGTCAAAAAGATACATTATATCGTCAAAAATAATATCTCTATGTAACTGTAGCAGTAACCCCCATTACTAACAGCTACCCTAACCATAAGAAAAATAAGGTCGCAGAGTGCCATTTTCTAAGCGCAACCAACCTTGAGTCTTATAGAATTTTTTTTAACATGCCTTGTCTTATCACCAGGTGAATGATAATGGCAAGGAGAAATAACCTAATCAACATTTTAAAATGAATAGATTTGGCAGAGAGTTTTCATTATTTTGACCTCATTACAATTGGAAGAGGAAGTGTAATTAGCCACCACTAATTTTGGTCAGTTTTAAATCAGTTTTGTCCAAAACAGATTTGCGAGAAAGGGTATGAAGGGTACGATAACAGTTTAAATTCGGTTGGGTTTATTTCAGTCCTGCCCACATCTAGTAGCACCCAAGTAAATCATCCATTTGGAAAGCAACTGCAAGTAACCTGATCATAATGATCATGGTCAATTTTGTTTGACATTCGCTATCCCTATGGGGCTAGTTAGGGACCATCAGTAAATTACACAGTGTACTGTACATGGGACAATATTTTAAAATGTTAATAGCTCCAAATCTCAATGACTTAAAAACGTCAAACCAACTACAAATTGTACAAATTCACATACAAATATTAAAGCATTTAACCTCTCTGGGATAGCGGGACGCTTGCGTCCCAACAGCCTGTTAAAATGTAGAGCGCCAGATTCAAAAAAATGATATAAAATCAAACTTTATTAAATTACACATATAAGATACCAAATTAAAGCTACACTCGTTGTGAATCCAGCCAACATGTCAGATTTCAAAAAGGCTTTTCGGCGAAAGCATAAGATGCTATTATCTGATGATTGCAAAATGTCAACAAGAGAGTGTAGCCTATTTCAACTATGCTGGCGCTACTCAAAACGCAGATATAAAATATAAATCATGCATTACCTTTGACGAGATTCTTTTGTTGGCACTCCAATATGTCCCATAAACATCACAAATGGTCCTTTTGTTCGATTAATTCCGTCCATATATATCTAAATTGTCCATTTATTTGGCGCCGTTGTACCAGAAAAAAACAGCGTCCAATTTGCGCAAAGTCACGACAAAATATCTAAAAAATTACCTCTAAACTTTGCCAAAACATTTCAAAGTACTTTTGTAATACAACTTAAGGTATTTGTAAACGTTAATAATCGATCAAATTGAAGACGGGTCAATCTGTTTTCAATACATGATATCAACAAACTCACGGTACTTTTCAAGTCTTGCGCAACAATCAAGCCAAAACACAAGACGTCACTGTACTTTTTGGTGTTTTTTCTTTGTCATTTTTCAAATGAATAACTTCAACCTATTTCCATACACTAGCGACATCCAGTGGAAGCAGTAGGAACTGCGTATATAGTGATTAGAATTCTGGCCTGCCCATAATAACTCATTGAACAGACAGTGACTTTAAAAAAAATAAGGTTAGTCCTCAGGGTTTTGACTGCTATATAAGTTCTGCTATACTTACAGATATGATTCAAACAGTTTTAGAAACTTCAGAGTGTTTTCTATCCAAATCTACTAATATGCGTATCTTATATTCTGGGGATGAGTAGAACGAAGTTGAAATTGGGCACGCTATTTTTCCCTAAGTGAAAAATCTGCACCCTATCCTAGAGAAGTTAATTAATGAGACAACTAAAAGATGTGCAACATAAAAAAAAAATCTAATTTATATTGTGTAATTTATTGACGGTACCTAACTAGTCCCAGAGTTGGGCTATCCAGTGTCAAACCAACTTTGCCACTGTCCCACTCCAGTCAAGGCTGAAGCTAATTGGTGAAAGAAGTTGGCTAGCACTAACTAGCCTGGGCGACTTCAAGACACATGACCTGGTTAGACTGTTTCAAGATATCTAGAAGGGTGAGTGACTGTGTATTCTTTTGGCAGAGTAAATGTACAAAAGCTTTCCACCTGTGAACACAGACACAAGAGAGACCCTCATTAACAAACTCTCGATTGGTTTCAGTCATGGCCGCTGCCTTTCTTAATGACCAAGCCGAAAATCTAGGCCAAATCAGGAAGTTAAGTCCCCCATTAATATATGTTAATGACTTAAGAAAAGTATGCTTCCTGAAAGAAACATAAGCTGTGTTTGAATACCCATAGTAACATACTGTATACTTAATGAGTATATACTACATACTACATACTAATAGTTAATTTTAGTATACCATAAACGGAACAGTATCCTTTCAGTTGAGCATACTAGCTCTTCGCCGGTCTACCGGAAGTTGATGCTGTTGCTATGCAACCTCATGCTAGCTAGTTAGCATAAAAATATAAAAGTTAAACATTTTACTACTTTGGGTTTGTTCTTAAATTCACAGCGTTATCAGTTTGTTTGTTTGTAAATTCAGAGCGTTTCGCTCTCGGAGCGCACACTGGATGCTCGGGCTGAGGAGCAGGGTTGATTTGAGTGTTCTAACCTTACAACGGCAGTCAAGCACCCAAGCTAACATTGGCTAGCTTGCTAGCTGCTTCCAGACACAAATGAGAGTGACCACTCTGACCATTTTACTCGCCCTAGCAGAGCTGGTTAGGCAGTTGTCATGTTATCCAGAGCGTTGGTGTCTAACTGTGTTGCTGGCAACAATTGAATTATGCTTTTTTGAAGAACATTAACTGACACCGGCCATATTCAACCAGTGTTGAGCGCTCGTAAATTCATTATTCTGCGCTCTGGTACACTCAGATGACAGTGCTTTGAAATTAGAGTAGATAGCCAGAGCGAATTTACGGAAACACCCGAATGTCCATTGAGAACGCAAAACGACTTTAGCATTTAGCTAAGCTAAGAATGACAGGAATAATTGTGATGCCTGCTCCCGCTCTTCCCCTCTGGCGCTCAAGGACGCCAGGCTGCCCTGCATCATCACACACTCCTGTCTTCATCTATTAGGCACACCTGCCTTCCCTCGTCACGCGCATCAGCGATATTGGACTCACTCATCACCTGTTTATTACCTCACCTATATTTGTCAGTTCCCCAGCTCTGTTCCCCGCTGCTGCATTGATTGTTCTTTGTCTGTGTTACCCGTGTGCTGACGCTGTTCCTTTCTCGTTGACTCCCCATAACTGCTTCGCCTCTCCAGCGTCATCCCCTGACAGAATACAGCAGCCTCTACACAAAGCATCGGGGAGTAATGGCATTCCGGTTGGTGGTGACGTTGGTCCTGGGTCGCCGCCGATAGAACCGGGGGTGCCTAGCCAGCTCGTCGGACTTCCATGCCCTAGCTGGCTCAAGAGGCTTCCTTGCCCCGGTTGGCGCCCATCCCACGTCAGGCCTCAGCTGGTTCGCTGGGTCTTGTTTGCCCAGCCGACCCAGAAGTTTTTTGTTTTTTGTTGATAACGTCGGGGTGGATTCCACCGCCGATGTAACCGGGGTTGCCTAAGCCAGCTCGTCGGGCTTTCACGCCCTGGCTGGCTCGAGAGGTTTCCTTGCCTCGGTTGGCTCGGCAGGTTTCCATCCCACGTCATGCTCCACCGGATCATCGGGCTCCTACATCGGAGCGGGATCGACAGGCGTCCTTGCCTCAGCCTGAGAGTCAGGCTCCTATGCCTTAGCTGGCTCGACCAGGCTCCCACGCCCCTGCCGATTCGTGGGGAGTTTACCCCCAGCCGGCTTGCCCAGCGCCCATGTCTTGGCCGGTTCGCTCTAGAGGGGGGTACTGTCACGCCTGCTCCCGCTCTTCCCCCCTGGCACTCGTGGACGCCAGACTGCCCTGCATCACGCACTCCTGCCTTCATCTATTACGCACACCGGCCTTCCCTTGTCACGCACATCAGCGATATTGGACTCACCTGGACTCACTCATCACCTGCTTATTACCTCCTCTCACGCTCTGTCAGGTTGGATGGGGAGCGTGGCTGCACAGCTATTTTCAGGTCTCTCCAGAGATGTGCGATCGGGTTAAAGTCCGGGCTCTGGCTGGCCCACTTACGGACATTCAGAGACTCGTCTCGAAGCCACTCATGTGTTGTGTTTGCTGTGTGCTTAGGATGGTTGTCCTGTTGAAAGGTGAATGTTCGCGCCAGTCTGAGGTCCTGAGCACTATGAAGTACGTTTTCATCAAGGATCTCTTTGTACTTTGCTCCGTTAATCTTTTCCTCAATCCTGACTTGTCTCCCAGTCCCGTACGTTGAAAAACTTCCCCACAGCATGATGCTGCCACCACCATGCTTCACTGTAGGGATGGTGCTAGGTTTCCTCCAGACTTCACACTTGGCATTCAGGCCAAAGGGTTCAATTTTAGTTTCATCAGACCAGAGAATCTTGTTTCTCATGGTCTGAGTGTCTTTAGTTGCCTTTGGGAAAACTCCAAGCGAGCTGTCATGTGCCTTTTACTGTGGAGTGGCTTCTATGTGGCCACTCTACCATAAAGGCCTAATTGGTGGAGTGCTGCAGAGATGATTGTCCTTCTGGAATGTTCTCCCATCTCCACAGAGAAACTCTAGAGCTCTGTCAGAGTGACCATCGGCTTCTTGGTCACCTCCCTGACCAAGGCCCTTCTCCCTCGATTGCTCAATTTGGCCGGGTTGCCAGCACTAGGAAGAGCCTTGGTGGTTCCAAACTTCTTTAAAACTTCTTATGGCTGCATCCCGCTACCGGGATTGATATGACAACAGCCAGTGAAAGTGCAGGGCGCCAAATTCAAACAACAGAAATCTCATAATTAAAATTCCTCAAACATACATGTGTCTTATATCATTTTAAAGGTAATCTTGTTGTTAATCCCACCAAAGTGTCCGATTTCAAATATGCTTTTCAGCGAAAGCACTACAAACGATTATGTTAGGTCACCACCAAACCACAATAAGCACAGCCATTTTTCCAGCGAAAGATAGATTTCACAAAAAGCAGAAATAGAGATAAAATGAATCACTAACCTTTGATTATCTTCATCAGATGACACTCATAGGACTTCATGTTACACAATACATGCATGTTTTGTTTGATAAAGTTCATATTTATAACAAAAAATCTGAGTTTACATTGGCGCGTTACATTCACTAGTTCCAAAAACATCAAATGATTTGCATAGCCACATCGTTTCAACGAAATACTCATCAAAAATGTAGATGATAATATAAATTATACACATGGAATTATAGATATACCTCTCCTTAATGCAACCGCTGTGTCAGATTTTTTTTAAACTTTACGGAAAAAGCAAATCATGCAATAACCTGAGACGGAGCTCAGAACAATAGCCAAATTAGCCGCCATGTTGGGGTCAACAGAAACCAGAAAATACATGATAAATGTTTCCTTACCTTTGATGAACTTCATCAGAATGCAGTCCTAGGAATCCCAGGTCCACAATAAATGCTTGATTTGTTCGATAATGTCCGTTATTTATGTCCAAWTARSTACTTTGGTTAGCGTGTTTGGTAAACAATTCCAAAGTCACAAAGCGCATCCACTATAACGTGACGAAATGTCCAAAAGTTCCGTAACAGTCAGTAGAAACATGTMAAACGATGTACTGAATCAATCTTTAGAATGTTGTTAAMATACATCTTGAATAACGTTCCAACYGGAGAATTAGATTGACTTCAGAWGARCGGTGGAACGGAGGTCCTCCTCATGTGAAAGCATGGTCAGCTCGTGGCAGTGATTACTCATTCCTGTCTCCTTCGGCCCCCCTTCACATTAGAGTCATMAGACAAAGTTCTATTGACTRTTGACATCTRGTGGAAGCCGTAGGAAGTGAAAAYTCATCAATATCTCSCTRTAATTTCAATGAGAGCTTGGTTGAAAATCTGCCACCTCAGRAAMAMTTCAAACAGGAAGTGRAACTTCTCAGGTTTTTGCCTGCCATATGAGTTCTGTTATACTCACAGACATAATTCAAACAGTTTTAGAAACTTCAGAGTGTTTTCTATCCAATATGAATAATAATATGCATATATTAGCAACTGGGACTGAGGAGCAGGCAGTTTACTATGGGCACAACTGTGCACCTTTCATCCAAGCTACTCAATACTGCCCCTGCAGCCATAAGAAGTTAATTAAAAAAATTATAGAGGCCACTGTGTTCGTGGGGACCTTCAGTGCTGCAGAAATGTTTTGGTACCCTTCCCCGATCTGTGCCTCGACACAATCGTGTCTTGGAACTCTACGGACAATTCCTTCGATCTCATGGCTTAGTTTTTGCTCTGACATGCACTGTCAAATTTGGGACCTTATATAGACTGGTGTGTGCCTTTCCAAATCATGTATAATCAAGTGAATTTACCACAGGTGGACTAATCAAGTTGTAGAAATGTCAAAAGGATTATCAATGGAAACAGGATGCACCTGAGCTCAATTTCCAGTCTCATAGCAAAGAGTCTGAATACTTATGTAAATAAGGTATTTCCGTATTTTTATTTCTAAAAACTTGTTTTTGCTTTGTCATTATGGGGTATTGTGTGTAGATTGTTGAGGGAATTATTTGAGGGATTTATTTAATCCATTATAGAATAACGTAACAAAATGTGAAATAAGTCAATGGGTGTGAATACTTTCCAAAGGCACTGTATCTAATCCTATCTCTGCACATTGTAAATATGGTATTGGCACAGACGCTGGATATAGCTAACTTACTTTCTAGTGTTCTTCTTGTTTGTATTTCTCGTGTGTTTTTGTTTTACTTTAATTTTGTATTATCTTTATAGTACTACTGATATTGATTGCTGCATTGTTGGGAAAGAGCAAGAAAGGCATTTCACTGTACTTGTGCATGTGCCAATAAAATTGAGAAATTTTAACGTTTAATTTCACACTCTTGAGAACTAAACCTCTATGAATAGAACACCAGACTCCAACTATTGTAATTCACCAGTAGTGAAATTACCATACAAACTTATTCCGTAACTTGTGACCATTTCAAAGCACTGACATATACACCAACTTTCAAAACACACTTCATAATATATGTCAGAGATTTTACTGTATATCATGCATAACATATCGGTAATAAAGTATGTCATGATTATGTAGGCTTTGCTGTATGTACTTACATTTAAATTCAAATTGGTCTATAAATAAATTACAACCATGAACTGAAGGGCACTGTTCCAATGTCTGACGAAAAGCATCCTTCAATGAGCCTGCATCTATTCACTGCCAACTACTTGTCCAGTAGAATTTGCTTCGCTGTCTATCGTAACGGCCTGCCAATCAACGTGTGCCCTGTCACTAACCATCTTGGGTGATTCATTTATGTTTGAAGTTACATAATATGTTATGCTTCTATCACTTCCATGATGACAGCACTCAGTTACAATACAGTAGCAGAACAGCAACTGGAGAAGTATGTGATCCAACAACTCAATGTCTACAGAAATATTGACTGACCTCCAACTAACAATCTCTATTTTTAGATTGAAAGGAAAATGCTTTCCAGACAGTTTGTCAGCTGTAGGCCTAGATAGAATATCACACTGATGCGTTCTTGTAAAAACATACACTTGCTTGACGGTTCAATGTTTGTATGGTAGCTAATGTACATGCGATAGATACTATATTTGTAGAAGTATGTTATCTGTGATTACTGTACCAAGGCAAAGAGTGCAATGTTTAATTAAAACTTCTTCAGGCTACGGTCTATTTTTCTCCACTTCCTGTATGACTGATGTGCCCAAAGTAAACTGCCTGTTACTCAGGCCCATAAGCCAGGATATGCATATAATTGGTACCATTGGAGGGAAAACACTTTGAAGTTTGTAGAAATTTTAAAATAATGTATGGGACGATAGCACAATTGATATGGTAGGAGACAATCCAAAGAGAGCCCATGCTCTTACAATGGAAAGCTATGTGGCATATGCAATTCCAGCTCCCAGAATGCAATTCCTATGGCTTCCACTAGATGTCACCAGTCTTTGTTCAAGGTTTCAGGCTTGTTTCTTCCCAAACGAGGAAGAATTTTGAGTTTTTGTACTGGGAGTCAGTTGGAAATCAGTCTGTGCACGCGCGATGAAGCACCTGCTTATTTTGCTTTCCTATTGAACATACTTCTTTCCGAATTAAATATTATAGTTTAATTACATTTTAGGGTACCTGAAGATTAAATAGAAATGTATTTTGACTTGTTTTACCAAAGTTTAGCGGTAGCTTTTTGGATTCCTTTCTCTGCATGTTGATTGAGTGGATTACTCAAATTGATGGTGCCAACTAAACAGATTTTTTGGGATATAAAGAAGGATTTTATCTAACAAAACGACCATGCATGTTGTATCTGGGACCCTTTGGATTGCAAATCAGAGGAAGATTTTCAAAAAGTAAGTGAATATTTAATCGCTTTTGTGATTTTATGAAGCCTGTGTTGCTTGAAAAATATTTTAATGTGGGGCGCCGTCCTCAAACAATCGCATGGCATGCTTTCGCTGTAAAGCCTATTGTAAATCAGACAATGCAGTTAGATGAACAAGAGTTTAAGCTTTTAACTGATATAAGACTACGGTCTATTAGCAAGTGTATGTACCTACATGTTTAATACCCATCATTTTTTGAAAGTTTCTTCAAGTGCAGTCCCAAAAACCATCAAGCGCTACGATGAAACTGTCTCTCATGAGGACCAACAGATGAATGGAAGACCCAGAGTTACCTCTGCTGCAGAGAAACCTTTTCTCAATAGGGGGTGCTGTTTACACTTTGAAGATTTTTCGTTCCCAGATTAAACTGCCTCATACTCAATTCTTGCTCGTACAATATGTATATTATTATTACTATTGGATAGAAAACACTCTCTAGTTTCTAAAACCGTATTGAAATTATTTCTCTGAGTGAAACAGAACTCATTCTACAGCACACTTCCTGTCAAGAAGTGAGATTTCTGAAATTGAGGTCTCTGTTCCAGGGTCGGTTTATAAAATTCCTTATAAGCTATGGGGCTACATGCACTGCATACGCCTTCCCCTAGATGTCAGTAAGCGGTGAGACTTTGAATGGAGCGGATAGCACCATCTGGGGGAGTATAAAACCTCTTGGAACGGAAGTACCGGGAAACCGGCATGGCGTCTTCAAAAGCTTTCGGTTTAGCAGTTCTTTATCTCCGGCTCTGATTTAATTTGTTTTTTGTCTTAAAAACTTCATAAGGTAGTTAATTTAAACCGACTTATAGCAGTTTATAGCAGTTTATTGCGATTTTCTGGAGTTTCTTTGTCAGGCGTTATCACGAGTTGGGCACCTCTCCGGTACATCGGCGTTAGCAGGTAATTTCTACAGGAGTAGAGGACATCTTTCAACCAAAAGACGATTGTTCTGACAAAGGACCACTTGCCCAAGATTCTGATGGAAGATCATCCAAAAGTAAGAGCTATTTATGATGTTAATTCGTATATCTGTGGAAAGATGTAAAATTATTAGTTCGCCATTGATTTAGGCATGGTCTCGCTGTAACGCACGCTGAATGTCGAGTAACGTTAATTTTAAAAATCTAACACAGCGGTTGCATTAAGAACTAATGTGTCTTTCATTTGCTGTCCAACCTGTATTTTTTTAGTCAAGTTTACGATTAGTTATCGATTAGATTAGGTGCCTCTCCAAGATGGCGCCGCCCAGATTGCCTGAAATGTTGCTACTTATCACATTGTATAACCACGATTTGTGCTGCTAAATATGCACATTTTCGAACAAAACCTATATGCATTGTGTAATATGATGTTACAGGACTGTCATCTGATGAAGTATATCAAAGGTTAGTCAAAAATTATATATCTTTTGCTGGATTGTTACGATCGCTAACCTTTGCTACTGGTAAACGGTTTGTGTTTCCGGCTATTGTGGTAAGCTAATATAATGCTAAATTGTGTTTTCACTGTAAACACTTAAAAAATCTGAAATATTGGCTGGATTCACAGATGTTGGTCTTTCATTTGCTGTACGCTGTGTATTTTTCAGAAATGTTTTATGATGAGTATTTCGGTATTTGACGTTGGTCTCTGTAATTATTCTGGCTGCTTCGGCACTATTTCAGATTGCAGCTGCAATGTAGAACTGTGATTTATACCTGAAATATGCAAATTTTTCTAAAAAAACATATGCTATAACAATAAATATGTTATCAGACTGTCATCTGATGAAGTTGTTTCTTGGTTAGTGGCTATATATATCTTTATTTGCTCGAAATTGTGATAGCTACCTATGCAGGAAAAAAATGGTGGGAAAAAAAGTTGTGTCTTTTGCTATCGTGGTTAGCTAATAGATTTACATATTGTGTCTTCCCTGTAAAACATTTTAAAAATCAGAAATGATGGCTGGATTCACAAGATGTGTATCTTTCATCTGGTGTCTTGACTGTGATTTAATGATATTTAGATGCTAGTATTTACTTGTGACGCTATGCTAGGCTATGCTAGTCAGCTTTTTTACTGTGGGGGGTGCTCCCGGATCCGGGATTGGGACCAATTAGAAGATAAGTTCATTAGAGTTACCAGCCTCAGAAATTGCATCCCAAATAAATGCTTCACAGAGTTCAAGTAACAGACACATCTCAACATCAACTGTTCAGAGGAGAATGTTTGAATCAGGCCTTCATTGTTGAACTGCTGCAAAGAAACTACCAAAGAACACAAATAAGAAAAATAGATTTGCTTGGGCCAAGAAACACGAACAATGAACATTAGACTGGTGGAAATTTGTCCTTTGGTCTGGAGTCCAAATTGGAGATTTTTGTTCCAACCGATGTGTCTTTATGAGACGCGGTGTGGGTGAATGGATGATCTCCACATGTGTATTTCCCACCGTGAAGAATAGAGCAAGAGGTGTGACGTGTGGGGATGCTTTGCTGGTGACACTGTGATATATTTAGAATCCAAGGCACACGTAACCAGCATGACTACCACAGCATTCTGTAGATATACGCCACCCCGTCTGGTTTGGACTTAGTCCCACTATCATTTGTTTTTCAACAGGACAATGACCCAACACACCTCCAGGCTGTGTAAGGTCTATTTTACCAAGAAGGAGAGTGATGGAGTGCTGCTTCAGATGACCTGGCCTCCACAATCCCCTGACCTCAACCAAATTAAGATGGTTTGGGATGAGTCGGACAGCAGAATGAAGGAAAAGCAGCCAGCAAGTGCTCAGCATATGTGGGAACTCATTCAAGACTGTTGGATAAGCATTCCAGGTGAAGCTGGTTGAGAGAATGCCAAGAGTGTGCAAAGCTGTCATCAAGGTGGCTATTTGAAGTATGTCAAATATATAATATATTTTGATTTGTTTAACACTTTTTTGGTTACAACATGATTCCATATGTGCTACAATGTATAAAATAGTCAAATAAAGAAAAACCCTTGAATGAGTAGGTGTTCAAAACGTTTGTCAAGTACTGTACATGCAGGTAGAGTTAAAGTGAATATGCATAGATAATAAACAGAGAGTAGCAGTAGCGTTAAAGAGAGAGGTTGGGGGGGTAGCCATTTCATTCGCTGTTCAGGAGTCTTATGACTTGGAGGTAGAAGCCTTTTGGACCTAGACTTGGCGCTCCGGTACCGCTTGCCATGTGGTAGCAGAGAGAACAGTCTATGAAGAGAGTGGCTGGAGTCTTTGACAATATTTAGGGCCTTCCTCTGACACCGCCTGTTGGATGGCAGGAAGCTTGGCCCCAGTGATGTACTGGGCCGTATGCATTACCCTCGCGCTACGCACTACCCCAACTTGGTGGAATGGTCCATTATTTTCAAGGGATAAATTGTTTGTATGACAGGGTTTAACTTAAAATGAAGGACAGACATGAATATAAATAATAATCTTCAGAAATGACTTCGTCAAAGTAGAAAAATAATTAAGCCCTTTCAATGATGTTGAAACTAGGATTTTTTTTATAGATTAATTGGGTTTAAACCTTTCTAGAAGTGACTAGCAATCCTTTACTCATAAAATCAGATTTATTGAAATCTACATGTGGTTTATATTAAAGTGCACTTCATTTAATATAACAACTGTTTAAAATTCAATATTGGTGCATAATTTCTTCCAAAAATATCTAAATACAATTTAGTGGGACGACCCAGCCATATGCTGACAGCCACAAATGGACAAGGTCCATTATAGTTAAGGTGCTTTCGGCAGGGCAGCAAAATAGGAATGCATAAGTCTTTAAGTATCTTTATTACTTCAAAATCTACCTGTCTGCTCCTAAACCAAATTTACTTACAGTGCTAACTGGCAAACAACTCGGGATAGGGTAAACACGCAACCATTGGCATAATTTGAGCAGTTTCATACGACTTCAACAGTGAATCAAAAGATGAACTAGAGGGGAGGTGTTTTATCATCTTAGTCTGCCTTGTACAGTATAGGGGATGAGTCATTCTGAGATGTTTTTGGATGTATTTTGAACTTTGAGTTGAGTAACATCCCTGAAAAGAGAGGACTGACATATTACTGTATATACGATCCATAGGTAGTATATTGTATGTTCTAGGTATACTATAGGCCTATGCTCCTCATCTTACCAATATTAATTTGGGGCGGCATGTAGCCTAGTGGTTAGAGCATTGGGCTAGTAACTGAAAGGTTGCTGGCTCAACTCCCGGACCTGACACAGTAAAAATGGGTCGTTCTGCCCCTGATCAAGGCTGTTAACCCACTGTTTCCTGGTAGGCTGTCATTGTAAATTAGAATGTGTTCTTAACTGACTGAAAGGTAAAAATAAATATTAAGAAATATTCAAAGCCCTAGATTACACACAATCCTGACATAGTGGTACATTGAACAGTTCTGTAGTACATCTACAAGACAAAAACACTAGTGCTGACCAGAAGGTGGTGCACACTCCTTTTTTTAACATTTGGATCACTAAGCCTTTGAATGAATACCTCTGAGGTTCAACTCTATTGTAGCAAGATGAATGGATGAAGCCTGGGGCGACGAGGGTATCCACACAACCACACCACTGGACATAATGTTGCATCCCTTTAGTGAACTCTGACAATCCCCACAAAACCGTCCTATTTTCATTAAGCTAAACTACATGTGACCCAGTGGCACTGCTTGGCATCGTTGCCGGCGCTTTCTATTTTCAGTCTCTGTGTTCAGCTGGAGAAGACAAGGGAGGCATTGGCCGTCATTCCTACAGGAAGTGCCCCAGTGCTCCATGTGCAAGAAAATGGGCCTGTTGTGAGTTATATCACCAGCATGCTCTACCTACCCTGAGGCCCAATTTACCCAGCTCTTACCCAACTTCCGCCCAGTTTCCCTCTCATTCACAAAGCCAAGTGGATTGAAGATTAGCGATTGATGTCACTCCAAATGTAAGACCATTTTCCCAGCTTTTTGGGGTGATTTTAAGTCTTAAAGAGAGAAATACTATCTTCTTGTTTTTTTTGTGTGTCTGAGACAGATGTCACCAGATAGGCCATATGAGAGTGAGCAATCAGCATGTTGCCTGTCTGAAGCTTTAAAAGCATAAATGACCTAAGCACAACACATCATCTCAATCATTATATATATAGTGTCAGGCTTTAAATACTGAATTGTTACAAAAGGCCATAGTCAATTTTTAGCCACTTGGAGCTTTTTAGCCTCTAAATATTATGCTAAGGCTAAAATGAGGTGCTCTAGCCTTATCAGACTCCAGCGTTATGGAAGAATGCAGACTCCATAAGCTAGAATCTTCACTTCAATGGAAAGGATCAGTCTCCCATGTGTGCTTTCCTTCTAGTCATGTCAAGTGGAGAAACTTGAACAACGCAAAGTACCGGTTTTCATCAGCAACAAATTCACAAGATGTGTAGGTCTAAAACAAAATGATAGTTGTGGGTTGGCAAAACTAAACATAAAAGGAGCCGGTGTCTTACATTCTAAATCTGGTAAAGGTACCAGTACCCTACATCTTCACTAACATTCTCTTTGCCAAAGATTGCATAACAAATGTATGTTGCCTTTACTATTTAAGAGTTCTTCCTCAAAGGAGTACTATAATGTCTGATACAGCTAGTAACATTATACACAGGGCATAGCTATACCTCATGAAGTCCATCCACTTTGGGGTAGAGAGAAGTGGCCTATCTAACTAATTGGATGTTTGTCGGGTTTACTCATTTTCTTTTAAACAGGTTTCTGTGGAATGGGTAAATGTCACTATAGTGTGCAGGGTATTCCTGTAATCGGATTCTAGGCATGCCATGCTTGGCAGTAGACATAAATTGTGTGAGTCCAATTGCTTTAATTCAATTAAAGATCCATATTAACCTCCAACCTGCAAGAACAAACTTCATCAAGGCTGAATTAGTTTCAAATTATCGGGGGAATTGAAAGTGAAAAAATAAAATATAAAGTGAGTTGTCTTGACTCTTTATCTGCCTTCTTTGCAGTTTGGAAGGAATTGGTGTTCAATTGAGGCACTGCAATCTAATGTTGATTAGTGTGGTCCCTTTCAAGAGGGTATTTGCTGTGAGTCATGGATCCAAACTGATATTATATTAATTAATTGAAATGTGTTCCAGGTGACTACCTCATGAAGCTGGTTGAAAGAATGCCAAGAGTGTGCAAAGCCGTCATCAAAGCAAAGGGTGGCTATTTGAAGAATCTGAAATATAAAATATATTGTGATTTGTTTAACACTTTTTTGGTTACTTCATGATTCCATATGTTATTTCATAGTTTTGATGTCTTCACTATTATTCTACAATGTAGAAAATAGTAAAAAATTAAGAAAAACCTTTGAATGAGTAGGTGTTCTAAATCTTTTGACCGGTAGTGTACATATTACCTTAATTACCTCGACTAAGCCGTGCCCCCGCACATTGATTGACTCTGTACTGGTACCCCGTTTATATAGCGTCACTACTGCTATTTTACTGCTGCTATTTAATTATGTGTTACTTTTATTTCTTATTTTTTACTTATCTATTTGTTACTTAACACTTGTTTTTCTTACAACTGCATTGTTGGTTAAGGGCTTGTAAGTAAGCATTTCCCTGTAAGGTCTACACCTGTTGTATTCGGTGCATGTGACAAATAAAACTTGATTTGATTTATCTCAAACATAGATTTAAATAATTGATAGGAAGCTACATAAGTGTCCATACAGGGTTGACAGACAGTCGTAAAAGTGCGGATACAATTACCTTAGTTCATAGCATTGTAATGCCTGAGATGGGAAAGTGTTAAACATATCCTCCATGCAATTGAATGTTGAATGAAGAAATTTACTTTAAAATATATCTCCTAGGTTTGCATGTCCAAAAGGCACCCATTTTGTGGAACGACACAGCTAGCATTAGTCACGAGGACTGTCAGATAGATCCCTGTGTTTGTGTACCTCTATTTGAGGCTTTAGTCACACTGGCATTCTACCTGCCACAGCACTTTGCACAGCATACATATGACACGTCTCCTCCCAGACAGATCGAGCTCAGATCAGATGACTTAGAGATCGCAAGGTGTCTCGATGCCAGATGATTCAGGGCGATTCAACTAGGGAGACTATAATCCACGGTGATAGAAAGAGAGAGAGCTGTTCTTTTCACAACGTCGTCTCACTGTAACAACATGCAAATCATGAGAGAGGGAGGCAGAGGGAGAGATGGCAAAACATCTGAAGCTATGTGAAATCCTTACTGTGCCTCCTCCCCCTCGCTCTCATTATCACCATGTTCTACCCAGCCACTTTCAAAGTGTAAGTTGCAGACAAGAAGGCATTGTTATTGTCAGGTTGTTTTCCTTTTTGTAAGCCTCAATTGACAGAGAATATACGGGGAGCCTTGCAAAACACTTAATAAGTGACCTAGAATAGAAATGTGCATCAATTTGACATATTTACAATATGACATATTTCATTCAACTTTGAATCCTTCCCTAATAAGGTAAATAAGCTAAACAAGTACGTGAAAAAAGTCAAACTGCATGATTTCGATCAAATGGCATCCATAATGACTTTATCAGACATACGCCACCAGACTGACAAATACAATGTGATATGTCTGATGCTATGAGAATGCTGAAGCAGAATATTAATAAGGCATAGAATATTCACAGCTTGGTGTTTCCTGGGAGAAGACAAAGGGCTGTTTACAGTTATGAAACAAGTAATTTCCATAAAATCAATTAAGGTAGGCCAGTTAAATCTTCGGAATATGTTAGTGTGCATGTGGCTGATCAGTCTTATGGCCTTGTGGATCAAATAATAGTCCTCTAAAACCACAAGGTGTCAAAAATGTTTTGTGCTCTCGGGTTAAACCTCATTTGCCTCTAAATTGACTGCTTTGTTGTCCTCTGAAAAATGGATATAAGTGTGAATCACATCTAATTGGTATTATTAAGCTCTTTCTCAGCTCACTGACAATGATCACTAATAATAATTCCATAGAAGAAGTGCCTTCTGAAATCTTATTAATTCATAAAACAAGGAGCACAAGCTCTCCGCTCAAGTAAATCCATTGTCTATCTACAACATTTTTCAATTAGGTTGATAAAAAGGTAACAGAAAAAATCCATTAAAAGCAAGTTGGGAGTTAATCCTAAATCCTAGATGATATCACTTAATTTCCATGCCTATTAAACATGTATGCTTTTAAATCTGTCTGTGACATTGCTGCGAGGAATCTTTACTCAAACCTACATGGGTATCATATTATCTTTGATGGGTTTGTGGTGACCCTTGTTAATTTCCCCTCCGGTCACAAGATAGTGAATTTGTTGGCGGTGGAATTCAAATAGTATGTGTGTATGTATGTGTGTGTATGTGTATGTATGTATGTATGTATGTATGTATGTATGTATGTATGTATGTATGTATGTATGTATGTATGTATGTATGTATGTATGTATGTATGTATGTATGTATGTATGTGTGTATGTGTGTATGTGTGTATGTGTGTATGTATGTATGTATGTATGTATGTATGTATGTATGTATGTATGTATGTATGTATGTATGTATGTATGTATGTATGTATGTATGTATGTATGTGTGTATGTGTGTATGTGTGTATGTGTGTATGTGTGTGTGTGTGTGTGTGTGTGTGTGTGTGTGTGTGCGTGCATGCATGCTTATACTCAGATGCACTTGTTTTAGTGTTGAATAACTGTGTCAAAGGAATCTTGTAGTCCCACCTTCATCTTTCTGACTGAAGGAAATTGATGTACGCAATCTAGCCTGACCTTTTCTTGCTACACAGGGATGGCTGTGTCAACAGCATGATATACAGGACTGCATCCAATTTGCTCGTCATAAGGATGCCTGTAGGACACTCATTACACTGCATGCTATTGATTTTCGACACATCTCAGAACGCATCAGGCATTCATGATTCAGTGGAGTAACGAGTGCTGCATCAACATATTCTCTCTCACCGACTCACACAACTAGTTAATGTCCTTGAGGTTAAGGTAGGCACATCACCAACAGCTCAAAGCTGTCACTGACCTAGATTAACAGTAAACAATGTCAGCTATAGGAACAGGCAGTTCCGATCGGTTCCAATCCAAGTGCCAATGCCGTTTAGTAAACTCCAGGCGGAGCTAGGGTCATATGACATGGAAATAGAGCTCTTTGGCCACACACACCAGCGGTGGGTTTGGCCTTCGAAAGAACAAAGCATATGAGACCGATTGGCTCGATTTGGTCTTATGTAGCAAAATTTGAAATTGTGTTTTTTTACATTGGATAAAACTGGTATATCATACTGTACAGTTGAGGAACAATGGGAAAGTAATTCTGCTTTGAAAGTTGATAAACTTGTAACCCCACTTTTGAGAAATTGGTTCTTGAATGTTTTGGTACACGTATTGGTCCAAAATTGTCACACCCTGGCCTTAGTTATCTTTGTTTTCTTTATTATTTTAGTTAGGTCAGGGTGTGACATGGGGAATGTTTGTGTTTTGTCTCGTTTCGGGCTGTCCCTTAGCTTAGAGCTGCCATTTATCCAGAACTGCCCCTCAGTCCAGAGCTGTCTCTCTGTCCGGAGCTGCCCTTCAGTCCGGAGTTGCCCTCTATCCTGAGCTACCTCTCTATCCTGAGTTATCCCTCTGTCCTGAGCTACCTATTTGTTCTGAGCTACCTATTTGTTCTGAGCTACCTTGTCCGCGGGCTGCCCCTTAGTCCGGGGCTGCCCCTTAGTCCGGGCTGCCCCTTAGTCCGGGCTGCCCTTATCCGGTGCTGCCCTTTAGTCCGGTGCTGCCCTTAATCCAGTGGGGTTAAGTTGGAGGTGGTCATTTGAGGAGGCTACGTAAGCGGGTAGTGACTATGGGTGGGTGGGGACCACGACCTGTGCCGGACCGCCGCCGTGGACGGACGGACGCCCACCCAGACCTCCCCTAGACTTTATGCTGGTGCGCCGGGTTCGCACCTTAAGGGGGGGGGTTATGTCACACCCTGGCCTTAGTTATCTTTGTTTCTTTATTATTTTAGTTAGGTCAGGGTGTGACGGGGAATGTTTGTGTTTTGTTCTCGTTTCGGGTGGTTATATGGAAAAGGGGTGTTGGGTTTAGTGTATGGGTTTGTGTTGTGTGAATGTTTCTAGGTATGTCATGGTTGAGTGAATGTTTCTAGGTATGTCTATGGTTGCCTGAGTGGTTCTCAATCGAGACAGATGTCGTTCATTTGTCTCTGATTGGAGCCATATTTTAGCAGCCAAGGCAT
>NC_036842.1:46543421-46570370 GCF_002910315.2 Salvelinus sp. IW2-2015
CATGTTTTTGTTGGGTCATTGTCTAGGTCTGTGTCTGTGTCTAGGTTGCATGTTTGCATTTTGTTCGGTTATAGCTTCACGGTCGTCTATTTGTTTTGCTTCGTTCGTTCATCTCCTAAATAAAGAGAAGATGTATTTTTTACACGCTGCGCCTTGGTCCTCTCTCTCTCCCTTGGACAATCGTGACAAAAATGCATAACTGATGTATTTTAACACAAATAAACCCATCCGTTTGAAAATGTATTTAGTATATGTCAATCCAGCAAAACAGGCAACTTAAAGCAACTTTTAAACAATGTTTTGGTTCGTTTATATCTTTTTAGCTAGCTAGTTAAGTTAGTTGGCTAGCTAGCCAGTTCAAAGAAAGACCACATCTTATAGCTGACAACTTCTTAACTTTAGCTAATTTGTATTCATTATTACAGGAAAATATACTCACAACAAGATCATTATTTACAAGTTTATGTCAAGCTAATTACAGAAAATAGCTTACGGTTGTGAGTGTGACGAAATAAAAGCATGGCATTCTACCAGATCATTTTTTTACTTGGACACTCTCGTCGGCCTCACGTTATATCCTACTTTGACTTTGGTGCAGGTCATGTTCTTCTCATTATCGTCTCTGGGTAAACACACACTATATAAAATAAAATCTAAATGTATTTGTGACATGCACAGGATACACAAGGTGTAAATGGTACAGTGAAATGGTACCTTGCATAGTGGAGTCTTTTGATTAGACATGTAGCTAGCTAGACAGCTAGCTAAACATGAACCGTAATCCCAACTCATAACATTACTACCCTGCATGAATCTGCAGGTTAGCTAACCAACTAGATGCAATGTTAGCTAGCTAGCTAACATTAGTCTATAACTAGCAATGGCTCTGAGATACGATTATTCCTACACAGATCATACACATAATGTTAGCTCGCGAGCCAGCTAGCTAACGTTAGCTAGTTAGCGATCAGTACACTTTAACACTTTTCTGACAAAATTAGAAACGTATAATATTTGAAAATGTAGCTAGACTCTCTTACCCGTATACATGGATGAACACTTCTCCCTCTCTGTCACGGATGCCATGGTTGTCCTTAACCCTTAAATATGTAATCCGGAGACAGGTGTTTTGTACAATAGCCTTCTGTGTGTTCTCTTTTCGTATCCCATCGCATATTTGCAATCAAACTCCAGAATTTTCTCCATACATAGCTATCATACTCTGCTTCCACCAGGCATTCCACATCTCTGTCTTCCAGAAAGTAGAGGGCAACACTTTTCCCATTATTTGTGATGTCTTTCAAAAAAGCCTCATTAGACAAGATTACACATAGTGAGCAGCCCTTTGTTACAGACAGAAGTGTGCTACATGGCAGACCAATCTGAACTCATCGCTCGGCATATCCAGCCCATCCATTATATCAGCCAATCATGGCTAGCGGGACAGGTTCCTGGCTTTTTCCATGGCTAAAACAACTAGGCACGTAATTTAACAATTGTATTCGTATTTACAGATGGCATACAAGTTTGATATTAAGGCACATGAAAGTTCACATGATCCAGAATGCATTTCTGCCAAAAAACGCATTTTGATAGACAAATAAATGTTTCCGTTCAAATGCCTCTCCTGTGAAGTTGAAACGAGTCACAGATGCAGAAAATACATCATCCCTACTGTAAATTATGGTGATGGATCTTTGATGTTATGGGACTATTTTGCTTCCACTGGTCATGGGGAAGTTAAGGTCAACGTTATCATGAACTTTGGCATGTACCAGGACATTTTAGCCAAAAACCTGGTTGCCTGCCTGGAGGCTGATACTTGGCCACAAGTGGATCTTCCAGAAAGACAATAAGTCCAAGCACATATCAACATTTTCCACCAATATAGAACTGCCAAAGGGGGTGGAGTTAGCCTGAAGAGTTCTGTCATGCTATCCAGGTCTGTGCCCAAACAGTTTGAGCTTCTACTTTTATAAATCCACCTTTCCATAAATAAGTCTCACTGTTGCCACTTGTTATAGACCCCCTCAGCCCCCAGCTGTGCCCTGGACACCATATGTGAATTAATTACCCCCTATTTATCTTCAGAGTTTATACTGTTAGGTGACCTAAACTGGGATATCCTTAACACCCCGGCCGTCCTACATTCTAAGATAGATGCCCTCAATCTCACACAAATTATCAAGGAACCTACCAGGTACAACCTTAAATCCGTAAACACAGGGTCCCTCATAGATATAATCCTGACCAACCCTGCCCTCTAAATACACCTCTGCTGTCTTCAACCAGGATCTCAGCGATCACTGCCTCATTGTCTGCATCCGTAATGGGTCGGCAGTCAAACGACCACCCCTCATCACTGTCAAACGCTCCCTAAAACCCTTCAGCGAGCCGGCCTTTCTAATCGACCTGGCCCGGGTATCCTGGAAGGACATTGACCTCATTTCGTCAGTAGAGGATGCCTGGTTATTCTTTAAAAGTGCTTTCCTCACCATCTTAAATAAGCATGCCCCATTCAAATAATGTAGAACTAAGAACAGGTATAGCCCTTGGTTCACTCCAGACTTGACTGCCCTTGACCAGCACAAAAACATCCTGTGGCGTACTGCATTAGCATCGAATAGCCCACGGGATATGCAACTTTTCATGGAAGTTAGGAACATACAGTATATACACAGGCAGTTAGGAAAGCAAAGGCTATATTTTTCTAACAGAAATTTGCATCCTGTAGCAGAAACTCCAAAAAGTTCTGGGACACTGTAAAGTCCATGGAGAATAAGAGCACCTCCTCCCAGCTGCCCACTGCATTGAGACTGGGAAACACTGTCACCACCGATAAATCTACGATAATCGAGAATTTCAATAATTATTTTTCTACGGCTGGCCATGCTTTCCACCTGGCTACCCCTACCCCGGTCAACAGCTCTGTACCCCCCACAGCAACTTGCCCAAGCCTCCCCCATTTCTCCTTTACCCAAATCTAGATAGCTGATGTTCTGAAATAGCTGCAAAATCTGGACCCCTACAAATCAGCTGGGCTAGACAATCTGGGCCCTCTCTTTCTAAAACTGTCAGCCAAAATTGTTGCAACCCCATTTCCTAGCCTGTTCAACCTCTCTTTCATATCGTCTGAGATGCCTAAAGATTGGTAAGCTGCCGCGGTCATCCCCCTCTTCAAAGGGGGAGACACTCTAGACCCAAACTGTTACAGACCAATATCTATCCTACCCTGCCTTTCTAAAGTCTTCGAAAGCCAAGTTAACAAACAGATCACCGACCATTTCGAATCCCACCATACATTTTCCGCTATGCAATCTGGTTTCTGAGCAGGTCACGGGTGCACCTCAGCCACGCTCAAGGTCCTAAGCGATATCATAACCGCCATCGATAAAAGACAATACTGTGCAGCCGTCGTCATCGACATGGCCAAGGCTTTCAACTCTGTCAATCAACGCATTCTTATCGGCAGACTCAACAGCCTTGGTTTCTCAAATGACTGCCTCGCCTGGTTCACCAACTACTTCTCAGACAGAGTTCAGTGTGTCAAATCAGAGGGCCTGTTGTCCGGATCTCTGGCAGTCTCTATGGGGGTGCCACAGGGTTCAATTCTCGGGCAGACTCTTTTCTCTGGATACATCAATGATGTCGCTCTTGCTGATGGTGATTATCTGATCCACATCTATGCAGACGACACCATTCTGTATACTTCTGGCCCTTCTTTGGACACTGTGTAAGCAAACCTCCAGATGAGCTTCAACGCCATACAACACTCCTTCCATGGCCTCCAACTGCTCTTAAATGCAAGTAAAACTAAATGCATGCTCTTCAAATGATCACTGCCCGCACCCGCGGATATAGTCAATCACAGTGGATGTAGTCAATCACAGTGCCATCCGTTTTGTCACCAAAGCCCCATATACTACCCACCACTGCGACCTGTATGCTCTCGTTGGCTGGCCTTCGCTTCATATTCATCGCCAAACTCACTGGCTCCAGGTCATCTATAAGTCTTTGCTAGGTAAAGCCCCGCCTTATCTCAGCTCACTGGTCACCATAGTAGCACCCACCCATAGCACACGCTCCAGCACGTATATGTCACTGGTCAACCCCAAAGCCAACTCCACCTTTGCCCGCCTTTCTTTCCAGTTCTCTGCTGCCAATGACTGAAATTGAATTGCAAACTTCACTGAAGCTGGAGTCTTATATCTCCCTCACAAACTTTGAGCAGCTTACCGATCGTTGCAGCTGTACATGGCCCATCTGTAAATAGCTCACCGAACTATCTCATCCCCATATTGTTATTTATTTTTTGCTCCTTTGCACCCCAGCATCTCTACTTGCACATTTGTCTTCTGCACATCTATCACTCCAGTGTTAAATTGCTAAATTGTAATTATTTCACAACTATGACCTATTTATTGCCTTACCTCCCTAATCTTATTACATTTGCACACACTGTATACAGATGTTTCTATAGTGTTATTGACTGTACGTTTGTTTATCCCATGTGTAAATCTGTGTTCTTGTGTCGTACCTCTTTGCTTTATCTTGGCCAGGTTGCAGTTGTAAATGAGAACTTGTTCTCAACTGACCTACCTGGTTAAATAAAGGTGAAAAAAATTATAATTTAAAAAATCAACAAAGAAATGGTCAATTCACCATAAAATCCACATTTTGCAATGGCCATCTCAGTCTCTGGACTAGAACCCCATTGGAAACCTGTGGTTTGAATTGAAGAGGGCAGTCCATAAACCCAGAAGAAGGATATCAAAGATCTGGAAAGATTCTGTATGGAGGAATGGTCTAAGATCCCTCCCAATGTGTTCTCCAATCTCATAAAACATTTTACAAAAAGGCTCAGTGTCGTTATCCTCGCAAGGGGAGCGTGCTGGAGTATTGAAAACAGGGGCTCCAATAATTTTGACCCCTATCTTTTCTTTTTTTTAGATGACTTAATAAACAAAATGTCTTTCTCTGAGCAATTGTATTATTATTAAAACATATATTTAATCAAAGTTGAATTCAGGCTGTAACACAACAACATGTGGAATAAGTCAAAGGGTATGAATACTTTCTGAAGTCAATGTATATATACAGTACCTAGTCTACGCACAGATGTTGCTGCCTTATAATTACATCTAAAAATGGATTGAATTGGATTTTATCCCTATAGATCTACACAACCTACTCCACATTTTCAAAGTGAAAGAAAGTTATAGAACATTTTCCAAATGAATAAAAAAATATATATATATAAGACGTCTTGGTTGCATATGTCTTCACACCCCAGAGTTAATGGTGGAAGCACCATCATTTTCAATAAGATTCCACCAACTTTGCACAACTCTTAGAGCAACACATATCCATTATTTTTGTCAAAATTGCTCAAGCTCAGTAAAGTTATGGTAATTAAATGGCAGACAATGGTGCTTCCAACAAGTATTAACTCTGGGGTGTAAAGACATCCGCAATCAAGACATCATCATTATTATTTATTTTTTATTAATTTGGAAAATGTTCTTTTACTCTTTCACTTTGAAAATGTGGAGTAGGGTTGTGTAGGGATAAAATCTAATTTAATACTTTAACTAGGTCTAAACTGGCACCCTATTATAGTGCACTACTCTTGACCATGGCACATACAGTAGTAGTGCACCATATAAGGAACAGTGTACTATTTGGGATGTCCCAAATACAAAATACAGCACTGACTTGATGCTACAGCCTATTTGGAAAATATTGCACAAATCATTTTATCAAAAGATTGACGTTTTTTTTTGTCGTGGTTTCCTCTTTCTGCCATATGAAGTAATTACCACTTGCTGTGCAAAAATACAGCTTCAGAACATTGGTGGTGTTAGCCTCTATTTGCACGTGTGATTCACAGAGACTTTTCAGATAATTTGTAGACAGGAAAAAAAAGTGTGTGGTAGAAAATCGTGCAAGCTTCATTATTAACTTGCTAAATAAACTCATGAAATGATGTGTGAACATATATTATTTTAACTAAGTCTAAACTCTGTAAGTCAAAGCAAAAATGATTTATAGTTCAAAAGGCCATTTAGAGGTTATTGAAGTTTGACCACTAAGACATCCCAGAGTCCCAGAGCCACTAAGGGTAGCATCTGAAATGCTGAAGATACAAGAGATTGTATTCTCCTCAGCAGACTCTCAGTACATCATTGTGTAATGACAAAAACACATGCCCCAGTTCCAAAACAAGAACCCTGTTGTGTGTTTAGTGGTGTAACCCTTTGGAACAGAATCACATTTTGGGAGGAAGGTGCTATTGGCGAAAGGGTCTACATCAGCTTTACCTACTGGAGAGTTCAACTTTGAGCATGTTCTTTCTAAAGCATTTTCATTAGTGCAGTTAGAGACTTCACAGCCAATATGTCCTTCTTCCCTGTCAAGTTGCCATGGAAACAAGAGGTGCAAAGGGGAACATGGGAAGTTACGTTATATTTTCCAATGTACGAGGCAGGAGGGACACAAGGTATCAGGTTGAGTGATTGCAAAAATTCCGAAAACTGAATGAACAATTCATGACAGGTTATCTGTGCTGAAAATAACTGTAGAGTACATCACTTTAACAATCATAATATGCTGCAATTCTGAGCAGTTGTTATGCAGCTGATGATCATCAGTAAGTACTGCCCATTATGTTTAACAATACTACTCCATGTAAACATGCATGGGATTGATTGATAAACATCATTACTCCAAAGTCAAATAAGAGTGAGATAATATTTGTTCAGTAGGCACACAATATTATCTCACTCTCATTTGACTTTGCAGTAATACTGTTTATCAATCATTCCACGCATGTTTAAGTGGAGTAGTATTGCCTGCCATGTAGAGGCTGTCGTTTTTTCTTCATACTTTTTCATAACGACATCGACGACAATAGAATGTGCTCAATGTCACTACGACAAATGTCTACTGTAAACCAGCCTTTACGGTCAACCCTGTTACAGTCAACCCTGTTACTTTATTTGATGCTTAATTAATAGGCCTGATCACCGACAACGATGAGACCGCCTATAGGGAGGATGTCAGAGACCTGGCAGTGTGGTGCCAGGACAACAACCTCTCCCTCAACGTGATCAAGACAAAGGAGATGATCCTGGACTACAGGAAAAAGAGGACCGAGCACACCCCCCCATTCACATCTACAGGGCTGTAGTGGAGTAGGTGGAGAGTTTCAAGTTCTTTGGTGTACACATCACCAACAAACTATCATGGTCCAAACCCACCAAGACAGTCGTTAAGAGGGCACGACAACACCTTTTCCCCCTCAGGAGACTGAAATGATTTGGCATGGTTTACATACAGCTGCACTAACGAGAGCATCCTAACCGGTTGCCATGCATCTGACCGTAAGGTGCCACAGAGGGTACGTGCGTATGGCCCAGTACATCACTGGGGCCAAGCTTCCTGCCATCCAGGACCTATATACTAGGTGGTGTCAGAGGAAAGTCAAAAAAATTGTCAGAGACTCCAGTCACCCAAGTCATAGACTGTTTTTTCTGCTACCGCACGACACGTGCTACCAGAACGCCAAGTGTAGGACCTAAAGGCTCCCTAACAGTTTCTACCCCTAAGCCATAAAACTGGTGTGTTATGGCTTGGGGGTAGAAGCTGTTAAGACTGGTGTGTTTTTATCTCTGCTATTGATTAAATAAGGTACATAGTTTAAAAAGATTTACCGGAATGATGATTGTGGAATTTCACTGAAAATACTTGTGTCATTTGATGAAAAAACCACTTAAAAGCCCAGGTCTGTGCATATCCCTATAGATGAGGAAACAAATAAAAGAGCTTCACTTTGCCATGAGTGGCGGGCAAGGAGCTTGTGTAGGTCTCCGGTGAGAACAATTTTCACTCTCACTTAATAGAAACTCAAACACCACAACCCACTCATATCACAATAACATTTATCCATCTCCTATGGAAACATCTTTCATGGAGGATCTCACCAAGGGTCAATTTGACAGAAAATGAGGTGAGTGTTTTTTGCCTTCTAAAGAAGACCAACATTTGGCGAATCTGTCAGTGCCTTCGCTTTAACAAAGACATCAGCCCACATGATGTGCAGGATTTCTTTGCTCAAACGTAGCCTTGCACAACTCAGTATCCCCACCTGTCACGCGGAGATCTGGGTTCAATTTCCCAATCGGGAGGAAAATCTTTAGGGGCGATGAGACTGTGTGCATTCAACCCCACTTTGCTAGCAAGAAACACACATTTCCATTCCACATGAGGCACTTGCCTTCCTTCTTTTGAAATTGTTAAGTGAGGCAGCAATTCTAAATAATAATTTTGGTGCATCAGGAAACACTTTTATTCTGAGTGAAGAAAGCTGTGATAGTAAGTCTTCCCATTCAAGAGACAATAAGATCCAACATGCCTAGGGCTAGATTCAATCACTGATAATGTTAACCCGTGAATACCGACAACTGCATAGCAGTTTCATTGATGTACCCCGAGATGAAATCTCAGACAGCACTGGGCCAATTTTGAGGAAATATGGGTGAATAATGCGTCTTGCCATAGAGATTTACAAAATTACACTGATTGGCCTAAGGCGGGAGCTATAGTAATGAACTTACATTTGTTAGTCACATGCGTTTCCTCAATTGTCCTAAGGGGGGATGGGGTGCTGCATCATTCATGGAGAACGACGTTGCCTTGTTTTTATTTAGGTGATGTCAAGGTGTAACCGCGTTGGAGCTGTCAAATCAGCAAGCGGCTATCTGCGTTACACCTATCGTGGACATTGTCATTTGGAAGCATTAGTAATAATCCTATGCAGCCTCGTTACAAATTTGAACACTGGAACGTGTGTTGTACGCTACACCTTGATTATGCTGATATATGCTGATATACACTGAGTATACAAAACATTAAGAACACTTGCTTTTTCCATGACAAAGACTGACTAGGTGAATCCAGGTGAAAGCTATGATCCCTTATGTATGTCACTTCAATCAGTGTATATGAAGGGGAGGAGACAGGTTAAAGATGGATTTTTAAGCCTTGAGACAACTAAGACATGGATTGCGTATGTGTACCATTCAGAGGGTGAATGGGCAAGACAAAAGATTTAAGTGCCGATGAACGGGGTATGGTAGTAGATTCGAGCCTCACCGGTTTGTGTCAAAAACTGCAACACTGCTGGGTTTTTCATGTTCAACTGTTCCCCATGTGTATCAATAATGGTCCACCACCATAAGGACATCCAGCCAACTTGACACAACTGTGGAACGCTTTTGACACCTTGTAGAGTCCATGCCCCAATGAATTGAGGCTGTCCTGAGGGCAAAAGGGGGCGAGGGGGTGCAACTCAATATTAGGAAGGTGTTCCTAATGTTTGATATACTCAGTGTAATTCCTTATTATTATGTTTAATTCTTTTCAATTTGACCGTCACTATTTCTATATGGCCTACACTTTCTCGCTCTGAGCTTCCGACAAGAGCTGCCGCTCACTGATTTGACAGCTCCAAAGTAGTTACACCTCCGGCATCGCCTAAACAAACACAATGAAACTGCTATGCAGTTGTCAATTATCACTCGTTAGTGCTGAAATAGATTGAATCTAGACCGTAATCTTCAATATTGCAGATAGTCGTCTCCACGGTAATGCAATGTCTCTTTCATGATCATGTGAAACGTCAATTGCTATGGAAATGCTGGGATGTGTTTTTCAATGATGTTCAAGGTAAACATTTATGCAACTATGATGGTGATACAAAATGGATTACAATTATCATCATGAATATTAAGACTATAGGCACTACAAGTTACACACAAATTGACACTCAACCATGCAAATTGGTGGGGTTATTATTTATTTGGACATCACACATTATAGTCTTATTCTCATATAGATATCGTACACACTCTCACTAAATCACATCCAATATCATACACATCAAGTTACTGAGATTTACTACACACATAATATCTTGTCTCAATTTTCTAACATCTGTGGCATTGGCTCACAGGCAAACAGGCAAGGGAATAAAACAAATATTGCTATTCTAAATATCAGACATTTAAAAGCTCTAGTTTAGACCGTCACAATACCTCTGATGGCAGTAACTTTACAACACTAATTATGGTCACTTTAGACTGAGAATAGTATCTAGTTATGATAAGGGGTGAAATAAGTGTAGCAGTTATAATTAACGGTTTAGCAGATTATAAAAAAAGAAGATCAGTGGCTAAAAGAGAAGTAATATAACATATACTGTTTACAGGAAACTCACTCTACATCCTTAGATGAAGTTGCGTGGGAAAAGGAATGGGGTGGTGAAATAATTTTCTGACATGGACAAAGGAACTCAAAGGGTGTGATTGTGCAAATAGTCTGAATGTGCAAATAGTCAGGAATTATTCGCAAGGAAGGTGAATCCTTTTGAATATGAAAGTAGACGAAAAGAGATTTGGCTCATTAATCTATATGGTCCAAATCAGGATGATCCATTCTTCTTTGAAAATAGTTATACAAATTTATTGAAATTACAGTCAACAAATGATCTAATCATTATGGTAGGAGACTATAACACACTGTTAATTAAAATATAATATAATTTCATGAAATCACAAGTCCAATACAGCAAATGAAAGATAAACATCTTGTGAATCCAGCCAACATGTCCGATTTTAAAATGTTTTACAGCGAAAACACAACATATATTTATGTTAGCTCACCACAATATCCAAAAACACACCGCCATTTTTTTCACAGAAAAGATAGCTTTCACAAAACCCACAAATAGAGATAAAATGTATCACTAACCTTTGAACAACTTCATCAGATGACAGTCATATGACATCATGTTATACAATACATTTATGTTTTGTTCGATTATGTGCATATTTATAGCCACAAATCGTGGTTTTACATTGGTGCCATGTTAAAAAATGGCTCCAAAATAGCGAAAGTAATTACAGATAGCAACGTGAAATACAGAAATACTCATCATAAACTTTGATGAAAGATACATGTTTAACATATAATTAAAGATACACTGGTTCTTAATGCAACTGCTGTGTTAGATTTWAAAAATAACTTTAGTAAAAAGCACAGCATGCAATAATCTGAGACAGCGCTCAGCCATTCTCCGCCATGTTGGAGTCAACAGAAATACGAAATTACATCATAAATATTCCCTTACCTTTGATGATCTTTCATCAGAATGCAGTGCCAGGAATCCTAGTTCCACAATAAATCATTTTTTTTTTTTATAATGTCCATTACTTCTGTCGAATTAGCAACTTTGGCTAGCATGTGTAGGTCACGTTTCCATCTAACTTTACGCTAATGAACGAAAACTTCAAAAAGTGATATTACAAATCGAATAAACTGGTCAAACTCAGTTGAGTATCAATATTCAGGATGTTTTTCTCATATATATCCAATAATGTCCCAGACGGAGCATTTCTTCATGTCTATCTAACGCATTGCAGACAAGGACATCACATGCGTAGTGTGCGTGGCCAAGAACTGGCAATATGCCTGACCAGTCACTCCATTGGCTCTCATCCGGTCCCACATCAAGCTATACGGTTCATTCCACGTTCTACTGCCTGTTGACATCTAGTGGAAGGCGTATGAAGTGCATACAGATCCATAAATATAGGAGAATTGAATAGGCGATGCCTTTCACAGCGACCCATTTCAGAATTTTCACTTCCTGTTTGGAAGTTTGCCTGCCATATGAGTTCTGTTTTACTCACAGATATAATTCAAACAGTTTTAGAAACTTCAGACTGTTTTCTATCCAATAGTAATAATAATATGCATATCATATGATCTAGGACAGAGTACGAGGCCGTTTAATTTGGGCACCAATTCATCCAAAAGTGAAAATGTCGCCCCTATCCCTAAGAAATTTTAAATTAAGCACCTCAATGGACCGTAAAGGGAACCACTCTACCAACTATCATCACCGTGCCCTTAAGGAAATCACAAATATTATGGACACATTAGAAATAGTGGATATTTGGAGACTTTAAAACCCTGACCTAGTGAGATATACATGGAGGAGACTTAATCACGCTAGTTGTCTTGACTACTACTCTTGCATCAAAGGTTAAAATAGTTTTAATAGGAGACCGAATGAAATCGGATCATCATCTAATTGGCATTCACTTAACTCTTATAGATTTTCAACGTGGACGGGGCTATTGGAAATTGAATCAAGTTTACTGGAGGACAACTTATTTTTAACTAAGACAAAATAATGTATAACTGAATTTGTCCAGTGTAATATAGGTTTGTAAAATACCCTTATGATGTGGGATACCTTTAAATGTACCTTCGGGGGTCATTCAATTCAATATTCATCAATAATGAAAAAGCAGTTTCTGGCTAAAGAGACAATAATAACAAGGGAAATCCATGAACTAATAGTACAGGTAGAAGGCAATAAAAATGATACTACAGAGATACAAAATAAGTTAGAGGAAAAACTAAAATAACTTGAGGAACTTATTCAAAAACGATATATATATTTTACCTTTATTTAACTAGGCAAGTCAGTTAAGAACAAATTCTTATTTTCAATGACGGCCTAGGAACAGTGGGTTAACTGCCTGTTCAGGGGCAGAACGACAGATTTGTACCTTGTCAGCTCAGGGATTTGAATTTGCAAACTTTCGGTTAACAGTCCAACGCTCTAACCACTAGGCTACCCTGCCGCCCATATAATGTTATCTATTACAAAAATAAAGCAAACTGGATGGAATATGGAGAGAAATGCACAAAATTCTTCCTGAATCTCGAATACAGGAACGCTAACAAAAAGAATTTGCAGAAACTCGTTACTGAAGACCGAGTCATCTATGATTCTCCAAATTATATTTTAAAAGAGGAAGCTAATTATTTTAGGCAGATGTTGTCTTTTCCATCTCATCCTCTCCCACTGAATGAAGATTATGGTAAGGAATTCTATCCAAATAATATAAAAAATAGAAAATTAACAAATGTACAGAAAGATCAGTGCGAAGATCAGTGCGATTTTTTTTTATACTAAAAGCTCCATTGTTAGATTGTTTTACCTACTCCTATAGAAATGGTAGTCTGTCAGGTACTCAGCAGGACGGTCTGATTTCTCTATTATTAAAACAAGACCCAGATGGCAAATATAAAGACCCAGTCTATCTAAAACACTGGAAGCTACTTACACTTCAATGTTGTGATGCAAAAATACTAGCGAAATGCATAGCACTCAGAATTAAATGGGTTTTACCAGGTATTGTTCATCCTGATCAGACAGGTTCTTTACATGGACGATACATTGGAGATAATATACGACAACTACTAGAAATAATAGAACATTGTGAAACATATAAGAAGCCAGGAATGGTATTTATAGCGAATTTTGATAAGGCATTTGATAAAGTAAGACTGGATTAAAATCAGATCCAATAACATTAGAGGATTAGAAATCCAAGGCTTAAAAACAAAGGTGTCCATGTATGCCGATTACTCAAGTTTTATATTACGTCCGCAAGCTAGATCCCTGCAATGTTTCATTGAAGATAACTTTTCTGTAATCTCTGGACTAAAACCTAATTATCATAAGTGTACAATATTACGTATTGGATCTTTAAAAAATATAACTTTTACATTATCTTGCAATTTACCTATAAAATTGGCTGATGGTGAAGTAGACATACTCTGTATTCATATCACAAAATATATAAATAAGCTCTCCACAATGAATTTCAATAGAAAACTTGTAAAAATAGACAAGATCCTGCAACCATGGAGAGGTAAATATCTGTCTATTTCTGAAAAAATTGCACTGATTAACTCCTTAGTCATATCTGAGTTTACTCACTTACTTATGGCGCTGCCTACTCCTGATGATTTGTTTTTCAAATCATATGAGCAAATATTTTTTCGCAAAATAAAACGTGCCTATTTATATAATGAATATGAATTGGGTGGGTTGAGATTGTTAAATATAAAAGCACTAAACCTCTCTCTAAATGCTTCACTCACTCACGCCAGCAGCATAACATCCTACATACCACTGCTGGCTTGCTTCTGAAGCTAAGCAGGTTTGGTCCTGGTCAGTCCCTGGATGGGAGACCAGGTGCTGCTGTTAAGTGGTGTTGGATGGCCAGTAGGAGGGACTCTTTCCTCTGGTCTAAAAAATATCCCAATGCCCCAGAGCAGTGAATGGCACTGTAGGGTGCTGTCTTTTGGATGGGATGCTAAATGAGTGTCCTGACTCTCTGAGGTCATTAAAGATCCCATGGCACTTGTTGTAAGAGTAGGGGTGTTAACCCCAGTGTCCTGGCTAAATTCCCAATCTGGCACTCAAACCATCATGGTCACCTAATAATTCCCAGTTTACAATTGGCTATTTCATCCCCCTCCTCTCCCCTGTAACTATTCCCCAGGTCGTTGCTGTAAATGACAATGTGTTCTCAGTCAACTTACCTGGTAAAAGAACACATAATAAAATAAAAAAGTATAATTTGAACCCTAAATGGTTCTCAAGTAGATTACTAAGAAAAGCTCATCTATTGTTTAAAAATGGCCTTTTTGACTTCGTGCAGATTGCCATGTCTCATTTTCGAATAATTGAAAATTATACTTTTTTTCAACGTGTCTCTCTTTTTCAAACATGCATTGCAGAGCTGGCTATAATTAAAATTTCTTCTCCCTGAAAAGATAAGACAAATATTATGGCTGAACTCAAATGTGCTGGTTGATAAAATACCTGTATTTATGGGAAAGATGTTTAAAAAGGGTATTTTGTTCTTAAATGATATTGTAAATTGGAATGGTAGAGTTATGTCCTTCATGGAATCAGAAATGTGCAGGAAGGTCTGCTCAATCCAAGAGTACAACCAATTGATTACAGCATCACCCCAAAAATGGAGGAGGCAGGAGGCAGCGGGAGGAGGTAGGGAACTGGTCTGTCTGCCCAATATAAAGGATCAAAACTGGCAGAGGAATAGAAATAGCATAAATAGGAAAGTATACCAGTTTCATTTAAGGACCAGGATGTTAACAACTGTGCCATACAGATTGCAAAATAGTTGGGAAGAGATTTTTGATGTACCTATTCCATGGTACAGGGTGTATGAGTTGATATATAAAACAACGCAAGATTCAAGACTTTGTGCTATTCAGCTAAAATAATTATATAGATTTCTTGCCACCAACAACATGTTGAATATTTGGAGCATAAAATCATCGAAGCTCTGCAGATTTTGTTGTGAGGATACAGAATCAATAGACCATTTATTTTGGTATTGCCCTCAGGTAGCCTGTTTCTGGTCTCAGGTTCAGGAATAGCTGAAAATAGATAGCATTGATCTAAAATTGACCCTAGAAATAGTACTGTTAGGAGATCTGGAGAGACCGGGTCAATCAATAACTAATATACTAATACTCTTAGTAAAAGTATTTATCTTCAACTCACAGTCTGTGGATTCTATTTGATTAGATAGATTGAAATTGTACGTTAAACATCACAGCATAGTTGAAAGATATGTGCTGCATAGAAACCCGAAGTTGGTGGCCAGCAGAGATAGATGGGATGGGCTGAGGGAAGCTGAGGATTGGTATGTGGAATTGGAGACAAGTGGGAGTGGTTGCTCTGTGTAGATATAATGATTGTCAAAGATAAAAATCTAAATAAAATATTATAAAAAGTACATTTGAATGACACTGAGGGGCAGTGTTTTTATAGCTAATGCCGGTTTGCTGAGGCTGATGCAGTGCAGGTGTTTGTACACATGCATATGCACACACTCTCATTCAAATACAAACATACACGCACACAAAGATATGTAAATAGTGCCAGACATGTACTCAAACATATACAGTTGGCCTCTGTTTTATTTTGTCTTTTTCTTTTTTCTCATGAGTTCATTTTCTTGGTTGTTGATGCATTTGGGGGTGGTGGGGTGGGTTCTTGGGGGTGAGGAATGGAATTAATTAGATTTGTAATTATTATTATTCATTTTTTTCTTGTGGGGTGACTGTGGGAGGGGTCTCCGATGGTTGAGGGACAGCTATGGGGAACTGTGGGGGAATCTTGGAGGGTTGGCGTCCCTGTTTCTTTTGGCTTTGTGGGAGATCTGTCGACATGCCCTTGAGCAGGGCGTTGTGTTACGCTCCTCGTTTGTAGAATGACCGGACCAAGGCACAGCGTGGTAGGCGTACATCGTCTTTTTATTGAAGACACCAAAACAAAATAACAAAGACAAAAAACGAAAGCGAACAGTTCTGTCAGGCACAGACACTAAACAGAAAACAAGATCCCGCAAAACTCAAACGGAAATGACAACTTATATATGATCCCCAATCAGAGACAACGATAGACAACTGCCTCTGATTGGGAACCATACCAGCAGCATACCACCCTGCATACCACTGCTGGCTTGCTTCTGAAGCTAAGCAGGGTTGGTCCTGGTCAGTCCCTGGATGGGAGACAGATGCTGCTGGAAGTGGTGTTGGAGGCCAGTAGGAGGCACTCTTTCCTCTGGTCTAAAAAAAAAATATCCAATGCCCCAGGGCAGTGATTGGGGACACTGCCCTGTGTAGGGTGCCGTCTTTCGGATGGACGTTAAACGGGTGTCCTGACTCTCTGAGGTCATTAAGATCCCATGGCACTTATCGTAAGAGTAGGGGTGTTAACCCCGGTGTCCTGGCTAAATTCCCAATCTGGCCCTCAAACCATCATGGTCACCTAATAATCCCCAGTTTACAATTGGCTCATTCATCCCCCTCCTCTCCCCTGTAACTATTCCCCAGGTCGTTGCTGCAAATGAGAATGTGTTCTCAGTCAACTTACCTGGTAAAATAAAAAATAAAATAAAAATACTCTGCCAAAAACAAAGAAATAGAAAACAGACTTTCCCACCTGAGTCACGCCCTGACCTAACCAAACATAGAGAATAATAAGGATCTCTAAGGTCAGGGCGTGACACGTTGACCCTGGATGCTTCTGTGTGTCGCTCTGAATGGGAGTCTGTTGGATGACTGGTATGGTGTAGTAGTTGAGCGGCTTCACTGCAAGTATATTGTATGTGTTGGATATTCAATATTCCCCCMAAAATTTTAAACAATGAAACTGCCATGCAGTTGTCAATCATCACTGGTTAGCACTGAAATTGATTGAATCTAGACCTTAGTCTTCAATATTGCAGATAGTCGATTTCCACACAGCATGTCCCGGATGGAAAGAGGTCAAACTATATTGGCACTTTGTTTTGCGACCTGTTTGTGACCATAGCCTGGTTTCCCAAAAACATGTTAAGGCATGTTAAGGCATTAGAACCTTTGTAGGAGCATCGTTAAATCTCAAAGCTGTTTCCTAAAACCACTGTTAATAAAGTTCCACTTGAAAAGGCTTGTTATTTAACAACTGCCTCAGACAAATGGTAGAACAGCTAAGTGCGTCGTTAGATACTTTTTTTGCCCACTTTATACACATTAGATCTCCAATAGACACAATATCATGATGTTTATCTGTATTTTTTTTGCCATATTTGTAGACATGATAATATCTCATAGGAGCTGATCTGTCGTCAGTAATGTGGAATAATGTTAAGGTAGGATTTGAAGGGGAGAATGTTGATCCGAGAGCAGCGCTGTCTTTCTTTAGATTCTATCATTATCGACACATGCCTCATCAACCTACTTAGTGAACGTTTTATCTGCGTTGTGTTTTGGGAAATGCATGTTACATCTTCGGCCGTTGTAGGAAAGATGCATCATTCCTTAAGTAGCTTAAGTTCCATCGCTGTTGGGAAACCGGGCCCTGTTTTGTACTAACAGCAACTGAGAAGGCTTCCTAGTTGTTGGGTTCATAATGGAATTAGTCAGTCATGACGTCTATAGGACTTATTCTTCTGATGACCCTGACTACTATCAGAGTTGTTTGTAACATAGAAATAACACATTGCTCTCTCCAGTCACATTAAGCTATGCACTCGATAAATGCCCCTCAGTGGTAAATAATTGATAACCTGTTCTTGTTCGACACGTCTCCTTCCGCCTGCTCTTGTTCGACACTTCTACCTCTGCTTGCCTTTGTCTTTAGAACCTTTTCTCAATATAGGGGGTGCTGTTTCAACATTAGTATTTATCGTCTCCAAATTAAACTGCCTCATACTCAATTCTTGCTCGTACAATATGCATATTATAGTTATTATTGGATAGAAAACACTCTCTAGTTTCTATAGCCGTTTGAATTATGTCTCTGAGTGAAACAGAACTCATTCTACAGCACTTTTCCTGATATGGAGTGAGATTTCAGAAATTTTGGCCTCTGGTCCCAGGTCAGTTTTAAAGTCCCTGTAAATCCTATGAGGATACAAACACTGCCCATGCCTTCCTCTAGATGTCAGTAAGAGGTGACAATTTGAATGGAGTCGATTGCGCAATCAGGGCCAGTATAAAACGCGAAAGACCGGATGTACCGTTCTTTTCCTGCTGCGCCTCACGCAAGATGGACGTCGGACTCTCTCTCTTTCCAAGCGTTGGTTTAGCCACTTATATATCGCCGGTCATGTTTTTACTCGTTATAGGTGTTAAAAACATCACAAGGTAGTTAATTTAAACCGTTTTATAGCAATTTATATCCGTTTAGTGCGATTTTGAGGCATTGCTTTGTGATGCACATTGAAGCGCCGGGCACGTTTCGGGGTCCCGGTCGAACGTTAGTGGGCATTTCGACGGACAAGAGGACAGCTTTCGACCAAAAGAAGATTAGACCCAAGAAAGGATACATTGCCCAAGATACTGATGGAAGAACAGCTCACAGTAAGAACTATTTATGATGATAAATCGCTGTTCTGTTGAAAAATTTTAAACGCATATGTCGCCATTTTGTTATGTGTAGCTTCGCTTGGCGGACCCGGTATGCACAGTAAGGATAATTTTACAAATGTAAGTCAGCGATTGCATTAAGAACTAATTTGTCTTTCGATTCCTGTCAACCCTGTATTTTTTTGTCAAGTTTATGATTAGCTACGATTAGACTAGATCACTCTCAATATAGCGCCCGACATTTTCAGGGCAGTTTGCTAGTATTCTCATTGTATAACCACGTTTTTTGTGGCTAAATATGCACATTTTCGAACAAACTCTATATGTATTTTGTAATATGATGTTACAGGAGTGTCATCGGAAGAATTCTGAGAAGGTTAGTGAAAAAATTAATATATTTTGGTGATCATAACGTTATCGCTCCCTTGCCTTTGATTCATGCTGCGGTACGTTTGCACATGTGGTATGCTAATATAACGATTTATTGTGTTTTCGCTGTAAAACGCTTAGAAAATCTGAAATATTGTCTGAATTCACAAGATCTGTGTCTTTCCATTGCTATGCTTTGTCTATTTTATGAAATGTTTTATGATGAGTAAATTGGTAATACACGTTGCTCTCTGTATTTATTCTAGTCGAGTTGTGATGGTGGTGCAATTGTAAACTATGATTTCTCTGAAATATGCACATTTTTCTAACAAAAACTATCCTATACAATAAATATGTTATCAGACTGTCATCTGATGAGGTTTTTTCTTGGTTAGTGGCTATCAATATCTTTATTTGGCCGAATTGGTGATAGCTACTGGTGGAGAGAAAAAATGGTGGACAAAGAAAAATGGTGTCTTTTGCTAACGTGGTTAGCTAATAGATTTACATATTGTGTCTTCCCTGTAAAACATTTTAAAAATCAGAAATGATTGCTGGATTCACAAGAAGTGGATCTTTCATCTGGTATCTTGGACTTGTGATTGAATGATATTTAGATGCTACTATTTACTTGTGACGCTATGCTAGCTATGCTATTCAGCTTTTTTACTGGTGGGGGGTGGGGGGTGCTCCCGGATCCGGGTTTCTGACTCGGTAGAAGTTAATAGGCTGTAGACCCAGTAATCTAGAGGGGAGTGTCACAGGGAGCAAAGTCACGCATGACACGAGCAATGATGGCTGGATGGCCACCGTTTTTCAAGCTCCGACCCAACATTGCTATTTTGTGATTATTTTGTTGTTTATTTTTATTATATTTTCGCAAAATGTATCCGCTATTATTTCTTATAACCGATAAGAACTCTTGAACATCAGATCAGCAGTTAGTTACCCCAATTCCGGCTTCTACTTTGACTCATCTGCCCTGGGCGGTCTTTGTAATTCCAGCCCAATTTTTGGGCTAGCCAAGAGGAAACGCTAGCATTACAGAGGCAAGAGAGGGGGGATCCTGGTGAGATTAAGGCAAAGGGTAAACCGGCCAGCTCTTCCYTCCATTCCACTGGCTAATGTACAGTCACTTGATAATAAGATTACCTACGATCGCGGATTTGCTACCAATGGGAACTCTCGGAACTGCAATATCTTTGCTTTTCAGAAACATGGATACCCCGCACAGCTATCCAACTCAATGGATTCTCCATTCACCACACAGACAGGACAGTGGAGTCGGGGAAATCAAGGGTGGGTTTGCCTCTTCATCAACTCCAATTGGTGTGCTAATTTGGCGTCACTAAGACACGTGATGCCCAACTTCCATCAACATGTCCCCAATGCCACTAGGGGTGATAAAGTCCTAGACCACTGCTATTGTACCCACAAGCAAGCCTACAAGGCACTCCCTAGTCCACAATTTGGCAAATAAGATCATAACTCCATACTCTTGCTTCCTGTTTACAAGTAGAAGCTGAAATAGGAAGTACCCACGATTTGCTCGGTTGAGAAATGGTCACCAGAATCAGAGGTAATTCTACAGAACTGCTTTGCTAGCGCTGATTGGATTTTGTTTTTAGACTCCGCCTATAACATTGACGAGCTATCCACCTCAGTCACAAGCTTCGTTAGAAAATGCATTGGTGACATTGTACCCACGGTGAGGGTTCGCTGCTTCCCCAATCAACAGCCCTGGATTAACACAGAGGTTGGCGCAAAACTAAAGAATAGGGCTCCCGCACAGAGAGCTATTGTAGACAACCCTAACGCTATGGCCGAAGACAGGAATACGTTTTTTTTCAAGACATTGAGTAATTATTCACAGTGCAGGCTGGAAAAAGTAAGTGAACCTCTCTGTTAACGACTTCTCCAAAAGCTATTTCGAGTCAGGTGTTTCAATTAAGGAGGTGGAGGTGTGGGTTGCACAGGTGCCCTGCCCTATAAAGGGAAACAAAGCCTGGTTACTGACAAATACTGTATGTTCTTCTCCAGAAAGATTGGTTAGTGTGAACCATGCCTCAATCCCAACAAATTGAACAGGACCTTAGAAGACACATTATAGAGATGCACGTAGCTAGAAAAGGTTACAAAAGCATTGCTAAAGACCTTGGTGTTCATCAATCCATGGTAAGACAAATGGTCTACAAATGGAGAAGATTCAGGACTGTTGCTACTCTCCCTAGGAGTGGGCGTCCTGTGAAGATCACACCATGAGCACAAACGGCAATCCCGAAAGAGGTGAGAAAGAACCCACAGKTAACAGCAAAAGACCTCCAGAAAATTCAAAAGTGTATCAAGACAATTTACAGGAGAATGTCAGGGCAGCAGTCCATGACTTCAAGCTTAAGAGAGGTTCAGTCCATGACTTCAAGCTTAAGAGGTTGGGTGATGCAACAAGACAATGACCCAAAGCATACAAGTAAATCAACTAAAGAATGGCTGAAAAGGAAGAAGATTTGTGTTTTGGAATTGCCAAGTCAGTCCTGACATTTAACCAATTGAGATACTGTGGCATGGCCCGAAGAGGGCTGTGCAATCAAGACAACCCAGAAATATTGATGAACTGAAACAGAGTTGTAGGGAGGAATGGTTCAAAATTCCTCCTCAACATTGTGCAAGTCTTATAAGCAGCTAYAGGAAACGTTTGTTGGAGGTTGTTGTTGCTAAAGGAGGAATCTACAAGTTACTTAATTTTATACTTTTTGCAGCCTGCATTGTGAGTGATATAAAATAGATAAGTACAACTGTTTGTGTGTTATTAGTTCAGTCAGATTGTGTTTGTCTATTATTGTGACTTAGACGAAGATCAGACCACATTTTATGAGTAATCAAGTGGAGAAATCCAGGTAATTCCAAAGGGTTCACAAACTTTTTCTTGCAATTGTATATCCTGTTGCCTAGTCCCCATTACCCCTATACATATCTACCTCCATCCCGCCAGTATCCCTGCACATGTAATTATGGTATTACATCTGCCTTTTTAAATATTTCCTTTATATAGTATGCTTACTTACTATATTGTGTATTTCCTATTCTTATTTCTTGTGTGTTTATTTCTAGTAATAAATTGTTATTGATTATTGCATTGTTGGGTTTCGAGTTTGCAAGAAAAGCATTTCACTGTACTTGTGCATGTGACATTAAAACTTGAAACTTGGATCCCGTTAAGCACCTTACATAATACCGTTTTTCAGCTAAAAACAGAGATATGACTTACAATTTTTTTTTTATGTGAACCTCGGTACCCATAATATTGAATGCACTATCTAGCTGGCTTGATCCTAGCTGGCTTGATTTACTTTTAGGGGCAGAAGTGGCTTGGTCTGAACCACTGGAAACACACATGATTCAGCCCCTCCCTGAACAGAACCACTACGATATTTAAAATGAATGCCTCTACTTTAAGCACCACCTCCACAAAATTATGATTTGACAAATTCCCTAAATAGATATGCTACTTCCTAACCAGATCCTGGTAAAGATTGTGGACAGGATTTGGTTAATGGGGATGATCTTTGAAGGGATTCTTCATATTGGTAACGTTCGACTTGATTCCTTATTATGATAAGACTATTGCAAGAAAGGCATTTCACTCTAGTGGTGCACGTGACAATACAACTTGAATACTGGGTAAAAGGATTCTGAATTTAGTTCATAATCCTTCAGGATTACACGCTCCATGGGCAACCTTTTAACAGGGTATACACTGACTTTAGATGAGGGCGGTGGATATTTTCTAACTATCAGTGCACTAAGGGGAATAGCTTGATAATACAACAGCACTAGTATGTTGTAAACATGTTTATTTCCAAGATTGGCATGTTCAAATTGTTTGGCATGATTAAGATGGCACTGTAATGATATTGCTAGACCCACTCAATCCCCCACCTTTGTGTACCCGTGGTCACATTATCATTATGGCTTCAATCAGCTTCACAAAATGTTCTTCTCTCCTCTCTCCTGCTCTGCGGACAATAAAGGCCACTGTGGTTTAGCATTAAAACCATTCATTTGCACCCATTTGTCTTAAGTCTACATGAATAAAATGTTGGCTTTGATAAACATTGCCCCTCACATTCAGGAAGGTAGCCCGTTTATAGGCATTTATAATGCTAATTTCCTACAAAGACATAGTATTGCAGTTTTACAGCTAATCTCAAGCTATTCTACACATTTTGCAATGAGGCTGAGAAAATTGTGAATTGTTAAGGCAAATTTCCTGCTGTTCTACACATTTTGCCATGAGGCTGAGAAAACATTTAGCAGTTTACAGCTAAATTCCTGTAATTCTAAACATTTTTGCCAATGCTATCTGGGAAGTTAATCTTTAAAGCTTTGTAAAATATGTTTTGTGTTCTGAATTTTTATAATGAGTATTTCTGTATTTGAATTTGGCGCCCTGCAGTTTCACTGGCTGTTGAAGAGGTGGGACGCTACCGTCTCACGTACCCTAGAGAAGTTAATATGGACTCTTTTGACCTAAATTGCTTTTGTTTTAGAGATGAGTATTAAAAGGCATGGCCTCTAAAGGCACATTTAAAAGTTTCCCGTACAATAAGGGGATCTGCTTTATCTATTATATTATTTGATAACTGGTTAGATGGTGTTATAAAAGAATGTTAGCTATTTGAGGTTATGTTAGCCAGCAAGCTAATGTTAGCTATTTAATCAACTAGCTATTAGCCTACCCAGAATATCCAACAGGAGACCAGCTAGAACACAACTAATACAACACAACTTAACATAACCTCAGATCAAAAGCAAAGAGAGAGCAGAGACAGATGGTTGGGGCCCATCTGATGATAACACTTTAAATGAGGGAAGTCCATTGGCTAAAGCTATAGTGAGAAAAATTCAAAATACATAGATTCCAGATGTCAGTCAAATAGCGCACTAGCACTAAGTCAAGGTGGAAAACATTACAAAACTCCAATAGCCTACTTTACAAAAAAGGAGACCAGACAAGGTACTACACAATGAGAGCAATGTATGATTTTATATATATTTTTGAGCTCATGCCAAGAAGGCACTAGATCCTGCCATGCTAATGGGTTCCCACTAGCCACAAAGTCAGTGAAGAGCATGAAGATGCTAACGTTAGCCAGCTTGAGCTAGCTACCGAGCATACAAACTTGGTAGCACAGAGTCGATTTTCCATATGACGTTGAGAAACAGTGTATTGTGGGTAAGTTAATAAATATGTAATAAACCAAAAACATAACTATGTTTGTAGTTATAGGTAACCAGAACGTGACAACAACTAAGTAACTAAAACTGACCACATTTTTGTTACTTTGGTGAGTAAAAATGAATGTTTCCTAACTATAATGGGGCAATCTGCAGTTGCTACATACATTTTTGGACTGATATATGAATGATATACCCCCATTTGATTTCATGTATGAATGCCTCATGAGCTTAGTTCCACTGTCGTACCCCATTCGAACCCAAAACATAAGCATGTTTTACTCCAATGTTTGTAAACATTGTGCATGTAATCAGGCATTAAAACATGCATAAAACTATAATTTTAATATATTGGATTGTCAGTTCTTGCATTCATAGCACTGTCTATGAATTTTAGAGTGGTTAAATTTCTCCTGGCCGATTCCTCAGCTTTCTACCAAAACAGGAAGGGTGATGCTTTATCATTGCTTCAACAGTAGATTGCCACTTTAATGTAACAGTCTTTCCTTCATACCCTTTTCTCTATTGGGCATAGTTGGGCTGTTGTTCACCTTCAACCCGTCAGTGTGATTTACCAACCTTCCAACTTGCACTGACATTGACCTTTGTATTCTAAACAAGATATTGGGAATATACATTTTGGCGCTGTCGGGCATAATATATTTGTACAGCATTTACCTTGAGTGATGTCTGGTGGCAGGTCTTCGTGTGAAAACGAGAAACAATGACCTTTGTGCAGTTTTGAAAAACCACCATTCACGTAAACTTATTTGCATAAATATCCATACTTGCAGATAATTAGTCAAATAACCTTGAATCTGCCAGCAGAACGAGGTGTCACTAATTATCTGTGTGCAGTAAGTGCTTAAACCTTCAGACCGAGTTCGGAGACCTGCCACAGGCAAAGAAATATGTCTCGGGATTTTACACAAGCACAGTATTTTTCGGGTAACAGCCATATGTGAGTGGCTGGAAGTAGCTTGACCAAGTGGTGGCGAGAGCGCTACAATTGCAGGTCTGATACGGACACATACGGTATGCTGTTCCCTACAGCAAGGTATTTAATACATTCCTTAAGAGTATTGAGAGAGATGGTTTTTTTGCATAGTCTGCGTCTCAATCCACCGCATCAGCATATGTCGGCCTTCTGCATCATACCGCTGATATGCCAACTTCTGTCTGTAGCGTCCGATATGTTTGGGCTATAAACTACTATGACCCTAATATGGAAAGGGGAGATTATCACGAGCACGATGGCGTTCTCCTATTTGCCTCCAAGTGTCACAGGACTCATTTGAAGATCATCTGGTACCAGTTTTTTTTTTAAATGATGGAAGTATGGAGGTAGTTTTGAGCAAACAAATGAAGGGGTTCAATTTGTTTCCAAAAAACCCCAGAAATATTTCCTGAGCTTTCTTATATCTCCTAGATATGGAACAGACACTTCAAAACCTTATTCCTTATGATATATTTTTGGACTGTCTTATTTGCCAAGGCTTTGCTTGAGTTCGCTTCCACTCCACAACGCCAATATGTTGTGCATCTGTGAAAATACTAGAACTTGACCAAGTGGCTTGGTCTGAGAACCATCAAAGTGTTCTTGATGTAGATGTAAACAAGTTATAAATGAGGTAAGTCTTCTGAACCACAGAGGAAGTGCATGCATTCCCTGCAGTGAGCACACCAAGATTAAATAATGTTCAAAAGAAAATCACAATGAATATTTCAACATGAATTAACTTATTTACATGATTTTTCACTTCCCCTTTCGGTGAAGTGAAAAAACATCCTGCCCTGTGGGTGACATGGGGTGTTAGAAACTAAACTTGAATTTTCTCATTCATGAGTTCAATCCTATTTCTGAAGGCATGGTTCATCTTGCCATGCCGTGATGTTTGTCTACCTTTGGTCTTGTCTTCTACTTAGCTGGATCTCGAGCTTGACATTTACAGTAAAATGAGATGTTGCATGTCTGTACTGGTGAAACATCTTTGGATCAAGGAAATTGGTAAATATTGCATGAAGCATGAACATATTTTTCGGTATGATTTGATATGCTTAGTGTTATATCACTTTTCATTTAATTGTATAGATTTTTTTATTAACTTTTATTTATTCAGGGGAGCCCAACATGATAATTAAATAAAACTTCAAAAAGAAACTACAGATTCACTACACAAATAAAGTATTGCAATCAACTGAAACCCTTGCAAACTTCAGGGAATTCATCCCTCCCATAACTGAAAACCATTTAAAATGTRCAATCTCATGTTTCTTCCCAAATGGCAAAATCTCAAGATCATTGAAAGACCTTAGGTTTGCTCTTGCTACTCCAGGCAAATACCTCTGACTCTGAAATTTGAAGTGTAACTACTCATGTATGTTCATGACATGTTTCCAGAAGATATGCGGTGACCTCACCCATTGAGACCAGCATGTCCAGAGATACAACCTCTCTTATCATCACCCAGTGCCTGGGCTTGCCTCCGCTGTACAACCCTAAATCCGTAAACATGGGCACCCTAATAGACA
>NC_036842.1:46937073-47038769 GCF_002910315.2 Salvelinus sp. IW2-2015
TTTTCTTTTTCACCTTCTATTTAACAACCAGTTAAGCTAGTTGAGAACAAGTTCTCATTTACAACTGCGACCTGGCCAAGATAAAGCAAAGCAGTGCGACACAAACAACAACACAGAGTTACACATGGAATAAACAAGCGTACAGTCAATAACACAATAGAACAAAAGAAAGTATATTATAACAGCTGTGTGCAAATGGCATGAGAGGTAAGGCATAAATACGCCATAGTAGCGAAGTAATTACTAATTTAGCAGATTAACGGACTGGAGTGATAGATGAGCAATTATGATGTGCAAGTAGTGATACTGGTGTGCAAAAGAGGCAGAAAAGTAAATAAAAACAATATGGGGATGAGGTAGGTAGATTGGTGGGCTATTTACAGATGGACTATGTACAGCTGCAGCGATTGGTTAGCTGCTCAGATAGCTATGTTTAAAGGTAGTGAGGGAAATGTAAGTCTCCAGCTTCAGCAATTTTTGCAATTTGTTTCAGTCACTGGCAGCAGAGAACCGGAAGGAAGCGGCCAAAGAAGTGCTGCTTTGGGGATGACCAATGAGATATACCTTCTGGAGCGAGTGCTACGGGTGGGTGTTGTTATCGTGACCAGTGAGCTAAGGTAAGGGTGAGCTTACCTAGCATAGACTTATAGATGACCTGGAGCCAAGTGCGTCTGGCACGAATATTAGCGAGAGTCAGCCGACTAGAACATACAGGTCGCAGTGGTGGGTGGTATAAGGGGCTTTGTTAACAAAACAGATGGCACTGTGATAGACTGCATCCAGTTTGCTGAGTAGAGATTGGAAGCTATATTTGTAGATGACATCGCCGAAGTCGAGGTCGGAGGATAGTCAGTTTAACTAGGGTAAGTATGGCAGCGTGAGTGAAGGAGGCTTTGTTGCGAAATAGAAAGCCGATTCTAGATTTGATTTTGGATTGGAGATTTGATATGAGTCTGGAAGGAGAGTTTACAGTCTAGCCAGACACCTAGGTATTTGTAGTTGTCCACATATTCTAGGTCAGAAATGTGCTTTTCAAACCGTCGCTCCCACACCCGCAGGCCGACTAGCATCACCACTCTGGACGATTTTTCTTACTAGCGTTTAAGAAAGTTGGAGGCCACAGAAGGAGTGTTGTATGGCACTGACCGCTCGGTTTGGAGGTTAGTTAACTCTTACCGCTTCTCCTCTCCCGGATCCGGGATCCTCCTCATCAAAAAAGCTGACTATATAGCCTAGCCTAACGCGACGGGATATCAATAATATAATTTCATGAAATCACAATCCAAAACAGCCAAATGAAAGATAAACATCTTTGTAATCCAGCCATCATTTTCCGATTTTTGAAATGGTTTTACATGCGAAAACACAATAGATTCTATTAGCTACCACAATAGCAAAGACTCAACCGACATATTTTCACAATTTTTTTTCTACCGCTGCATAGAGCTATCCACAAAAACCGACCAAATAGAGATATATAATTAGTCAACTAACCAAGAACAAACTTCATCAGATATGACAGTCTTATAACATGTTATACATAAATCTATGTTTTTTTGTTCGAAAATGTGCATATTTTGAGGTATAAATCATAGTTTTACATTGCAGCTACCATCAAAAATATCACCAAAGCAGCCAGAAAAATTACAGAGAGCAACGTGAAATACCTAAATACTCATCATAAAACATTTATTGAAAAATACAATGTTACAGCAAATGAAAGACAAAACATCTTGTGAAATCGAGCCAATATTTCCGATTTTTTAAGTGTTTACAGCGAAAAAACACAATATGCATTTATATTAGCTTACCACAATACCCAAACACACAAATGAATTTATTATCAGCAAAAAGGTAGCGATCGCAAAAACCAGCAAAAGATATAAAATTAATCACTTAACCTTGACCAACTCAATCAGATGACAGTCTTATAAACATCAGGTTATACAATACACTTATGTTTTGTTCGAAAATGTGCATATTAGAGCTGCAAACCGTGGCGTTATACATTTGTTGATATGTTTAGCATCGATTCACCAGAATGTCCAGAGCTAGTTTGGACACTACCTAATCTGACAAAGAACTCATACATAAACTTAACTAAAAAATACATTGGCAGCAAATGAAAAGATAACACTGGTTCCTAATGCAACCGCCTGTTAGATTTTTTAAAACTTACCATAACAAACAGCTTACTTTATAGGAGACAGCGCCCCGCCAAAACGCGATAATAGACTACAACATTTTCCACAGAAATTACGATAACTATCATAAATTGTTCTTACTTTTGCTTGAGCCTTTTCCAATCAAATCCTTGTACAATGCGAAAGTCCTTGGCAGAATAAATCTGTGTTTGTTTTAGAATTCCTTCTCTCTTGTCGAATTCGCTCCACAATGCTAGCCAATGTTGATTGACGTCCAATTCTCTTCGCGCAGAGACGGCAAAACTCCAAAAGTCCCATTAAACGTTGAATAAACAGATGAAACTCCGTTGAAAAAACCTTACATTTATGATGTTTTTTCTTAATATGTATCAAAAAAAACAGAGCCGGAGATTATTAGCCGTGTATATCCGAACGCTTATCATAAGAACATATGGACGGTGCCTCCACGCCTAGATAGAGCAAAGGAAATTTCTGGACAATCATTCCAAGACTCTTGTTCGACCTCAGATACAAGCTAGAACCACCCCATCCACCTTCCACTGCCTGTTGACATTCTAGTCGGAAGGGGTATGCAGTGCATGATTATCCATAAATAATAATGCAATCAAATAGCAGGCCCTGAAACAGAGCCTCGTTTTCAGATTTTCACTCTCTGTCGACAATTTCCTGCCAAATACGTTCTGTTTTACTTCACAGAAAAATTCAAACAGCTTTAGAACTTGAGAGTGTTTCTATCCAATAGTTATAATACTATGCATATGTACGTCTAGAATCGATTGACGAGCAGTTTAATTTGACACATTTTTCCAAAGTGAAAAACAGACGCCCCCATATTTAATGCAACCTGTGTGTTAGATTTTTTTTAATAACTATAGTAGATAGACATATACAGCATGCCAGTATTGTGCAGACACGCATCACATATCTCCTTCAAAATTACCACAAAAATATGGAAATAACATCATAATATATTTCTTCACCTTTCTAAGCTTGTTGCATCAGAATGTTGATGCAAGGGTCCTATTCCAGAAAAACGTTGTTTTGGTTTTAGAATGTCCAGTATTCTTCTGTCGAATTAGCAACCTTGGCTAGCACATGTGGTAGCCAGAACATGCCCATCTTCTCTTAGGCAGTAGGAACGAAAAATTCCAAAATTCCAAATAAACGTTGAATAAACTGATTCAAACTCGCGTTGAAAATCCTACTTTATGATGTTTTTCTCATATGTATCAAAATAAAATCAGACCGGATGCAATTCGCCTGATTACCAAACGCTTTAACAGAAGGACAATCGTCGAGGCCCCGCCCCGTTCGACAAAACAAACAAAATTCGCCGACCTGGCCACTCCAAAAGTCTCTTATCGGCCTCAGATAAGGTAGACACCCCATTCAACTTCCACTGCCTGTTGACATTCTAGTGGAGGCGTATGAGAGTTGCATACATATCATAAATAAACAGCCAGTGAATAGCAGCCTAAACAGAGCCTCGTTTTCGATTTTTCACTTCCTGTATGGAAAGTTTGCTCCAAATGAGTTCTTGTTACTCACTATATATAATTTTCAAACAGATTTTAGAAACTTCCGAGTGTTTCTATCCAATAGTAACTAATAATATGCATATTGTATGATCAAAAACAGAGTTAATCTCTCTCTTATATATATATATCCTGATGCCTAGTCAAATACCTCATACACCTGCACATTGATCTGGTACTGGTACTCCCTGTATATAGCTCCATTGTTGTGTAATAATATTTTTTTTACTCTTTATCGTTGGGAAGGGTTAAGTCTAGACCCGTTGTATTYGGCACATGTGACAAGTAAAATTGTATTTGAGTTGTATCTCTCATTCAACTGAGTCAGTGAGACTAGGTAGGCTAGCACGAGAGCCACTGTAGAGCGAGAGCACGTGAAGCAACCACTAGACGAGAGGCTCCCTCTGCAGGTCAAAACATGTACCACCCCCATTGACTAATTAAATTATTTAAAAAAGATTAGGCTACCATATATCTCACATTCTGGCACATTTTTGGTTGCAACACAGTGAACCCAAACATGAGCAAAAAACGGTACTATTTATACAGAAAGTATGACCCATTTTTGACAGCAACAATTTCCCTTTTCCTCTGACTTTATCCGAAACTTGCCCATAATGGTATATAACAGCATCAATAYAATACCAACCAACCTCTTTTGACATTGGTGGGTTTATTTATTTAATGCAATATAGTGCCATTGTACCATATGATCATTTTTTGTACCATCTATCATAATTGTCTGTTAACATGGTCGAATGTATTATGCAGGTTAAAACCATGGTATTTCTTTGATCCACATCGATACCATGGAATTATTTAGGCACAATGGCTGTACCACAGCAGTACCATCATACTTCAAAGCAAAAAGCATTGACATGTTTCAGACTATACCATGGTACACGTTAAAGTAAAATAATAATACCATGGTATAAATGAAAGTACCATGGTAGTAACATAGTACATTTTTGTAAGGGTACTTTGTGTGCGAACCCACTTTCATTGTCATTGAGCTTCTATAAATGTAGCAAATCACTTTTCACAAACATCTCAAGTATGGTGGCTCACACCAGGGAAATTCAGTGAAATAACACGCAGACCCACACCCATGTTACTTTGCCAAGGTATTCTTTGTRGGAGAGAGAGGTGAGAAAATCCTAATGCATGGTAAAACAGGAACGCTGCTCTCCATCCCATAGGACACAGCATGTTCCAGGGCCGGTGCCATAGCAACAATCCTCACTCCAGCCATCACTGCCAGCCTTGACAGGCGTGTTAAGCTTTGTGGACACTGGGAATGGAAAGGATTGACTCCTTTGSAGAATGTTTTTGGAGAGGACTGGCTTTGATGGGTATCAGAACCCTTTGATAACCCACTCACCGAGCTAGAGGGATGGCTGGGCAGAAAACCAGGCATAGTGACTTCTGAAGTACTCTCCCAGTCCAGTCCCCTAATATGAGTCCCCTGCAGCAAGTAACCCACTGAGCACAAACTGGTTGAATCACTGTTGTTTCCAGATCATTTCAACAATAAAATTCAATGTGATGACGTTGGATCAACATGGAAAAATGATTTGCAAAGAGTATTCGATATAAATGGATTTCTGGATTTTGTCTTTTTTTCACCCAACTGTTACCCTAAATCCAATTAGATGGTCAAAATGTCTGTTTTATTATATATATGTATATATTATATATATAAGACAACCTGGCCAGCTAAACCCTCCCCTAACCCGAACAACGCTGGGCCAATTGTGCCCCGCCTCATSGGTCTCCCAGTCACGGACGGCTGTGACACAGCCCATGATCAAACCCGGGTCTGTAGTGACGTCTCAAGCACTGCGATGCACTGCCTTAGACTGCTGCTCAACTCGGGAGGCCCATGTCTGTTGGTTTTACATTGAATTCACGTTAGTTGACAACTCAATCAAATTTCTATCAAAACTAGATGTTGACATTATGTTTGTGCCCAGTGGAAAGTGAGTGCCCCTCATGCCTCACCCTCTCTCACATTTCTTGCAATGAAGGCATTGTCATCCAAGTGCGCCCCATGTGCCAGAGAGAACTGTAAACACACAGGCAGTACATTCAACATCAGGGTTCCCAAGGGAGGCTAGAGGGTGTTTGTAACATTTACGTCACTAACAACTAAAATGCAGACTCAATGCACACTCACAGTTAAACAAACACCAGTGTTTTCCATTTGAACGTTTCTGAAATTGTGCCGCTTTATAGACTTGGATTGAATCGGATGAGTGAGGTTTCGTCACCTTATTTCAGCACGTTGGAACACACATTTACAGTGYCTTCAGAAAKTATTCACCTCACTTGACTTTTTCCACATTTTGTTGTGTTACAGCCTGAACGTCAAATGGATTAAATTGAGATTTTTGCTCCTGGACTACACACAATATCCCATAATGTCAAAGCGGAATTATGKTTTTCGAAATTTTTAMTAATTAATTCMAARTGTAAAGGTTAAATATCTTGAGTAATTAAGTATTCAGCCCTTTTCTTATGGCAAGCCTAAATATGTTAAGGAGTAGAAATGTGCTTAACAAGTCACATAATCAAATCAAACATTATTTATCACCTGCGCTGAATACAACATGTATTCAACATGTATACCTTACCATGAATTTCTTACTTACAAGCCCTTTTCCAACAGTGCAGTTCAAGAAAGAGTTCAGAAGATATTTCCCAAATAAACTAAAGAAAAAAACTATAAAAAGTAACACAATAAAATAACAATAAGGAGGCTATATACAGGTGGTACTGAGTCAATGTGCGGGGCTACAGGTTAGTTTGTACATGTAGGTAGGGGTGAAGTGACTATGCATAGATAGTAAACAGCGAGTAGAAGCAGTGTAAAAAACAAATGGACGGTGGGTGTCAATGTAAATAATCTGGTGGCCATTTGATGAATTGTTCAGCAGTCTTATGGCTTGGGGGTAGAAGCTGTTAAGGAGCCTTTTGGTCCGAGACTTGGTGCTCCGGTACCGCTTGCCTTGCTGTAGCAGAGAAAACAGTCTATGGCTTGGGTGACTGGAGTCCTTGACAATTTTTGGGGCTTTCCTCTGACAATAATAYGTTGCATGGACTCACTCKGTGTACAATAATAGTGTTWAACATGCTTTTTGAATGATTACATCATCTCTGTACCCCACACATACAAGCATCTGTAAGGTYCCTCAGTCGAGCAGGGAATTTCAAACACAGATTCAAGCACGAAGACCATGGAGGTTTTCMAATGCCTCGCAAATAAGGGCACCTATTGGTAGATGAGTACAACATCAAAAAGCAGACTTTGAAWATCTCTTTGAGCATGGTGAAGTTATTAATTGCACTTTGGATACTGTATCAATGCACCCAGTCAGTAGAAAGATACAGGTGTCCTTCCTAACTCAGTTGCCGAAGAGGAAGTAAACCGCTCAGGGATTTTACCATGATGACAATGGTGACTTTAAAAACCGTTACAGAGATTAAATGGTTGTGATAGGAGAAAACTGGGGATGGATCAACAACATTGTACTTACTCCACAATACTAACCTAGTGGTTTATTTACAGCAATTCGACAATGAAGGCCTGATTCACATAGTCTCCTCTGAACAGTTGATGTTGAGATGTGTCTGTTACTTGAACTCTGAGGCTGGTTTACTCTAATTAACTTATCCATTGCAGCAGAGGTAGCTCTGGGTCTTCCTTTTCTTTGGCGGTCCTCATGACAGTGATTGATGGTTTTTGCAAATGCACTTGAAGAAGCTTTAAAAGTTCTTGATATTCTTAAAGTAATGATGGACTGCCATTTCTCTTTGCTTATTTGAGCTGTTCTTGCCATAATATGGACTTGATCTTTTACCAAATAGGTTAATCTTCTGTATACCATCCCTACCTTGTCACAACACAACTGTTTGGCTCAAACACATTAAGAAGGAAAGAAAAAACACAAATTAACTTTCAACAAGGCACACCTGTTAATTGAAATGGATTCCATGTGACTACCTTATGAAGCTGGTTGACAGAATACCAAGAGCGTGCAAAGCTGTCRTCAAGGCAACKGGTGGCTACTTTGAAGACTCTTAAATATAAAATATATTTTCAATTGTTTAACACTTGTTTGGTTACTATATGATTCCATATATGTTATTTCATAGTTTTGATGTCTGCACTATAATTCTACAATGTAGAAAATAGTAAAAATAAAGAAATACCCTTGACTGATACTGTATATTAGTGTTTTATTCTTCATGAATTCTTTACAATTGTTAAAAATGTTCTTCTACTTTGACATTACAAAGTACTTTGTGTAGATCATTGACAAAAATAAGCAATTACATWAATTTTATTCCCTATTTGTAACACAACAAAATATTGAAAAAGGCAAGGGGTGTGAATACTTTCTGAAGGCACTGTAGGACTGCAAAGTCAATTAATTACAATTAGCAAGGTTTCTGACAGTCTCTCGAAGGTTGCTTAACAGTTGAGTCAACAACGTGTTCTCTTCATCTTTCCTGCGGTCTTAGATCATTACTTCAGACATGACAGACACCAGGCAGACATCCATCTGTTGCAGTTTGCCTGCTACCCTTTGCCTCCGTTTATATGACATCCCGTGTCACATTCGCTGACTTCAATAACATGTCTTGATTTGGCCAAAGGTTGCAATTCCTATAGGGAGGAAAAAAGGCATGTCAGTGTCTGTTTCTGTGTCGACGCATCCTCATACTTTAGATGGCTATTCACCAGAAACAAAGCATCTTGGAGCAAATCACCCACTCCTTGTCTTCTTGGATCTCCAGGGACAGATGCTGCTGAGGTTGTTGTTAATGTCGATCTCAGTGGTTGAAACGAGAATCCCTGTGTTTGACATTTTTTGAAAGACATCGAGAAATCTGTTATTGTCTGTGACCTGCTAGTAGTTACTTGTTGACCTTACTTATTAAAAAGTTAATCGATATGCCCTTACAAAAAAACACATACAGTATTTGCAGTTTCATATGTAAAAATCCCATTTACACTTTTGGAATTACAAGTTCACATGTTAAAACTCATCACATRWRAAAATCTAATTTGCAGGTTCACATGTAAGAAAACTCAAAATGTGAATATCTCACTTTCACATGTGGAATTGCAAGTTCACATGTGAAAAACAATCATATACAAATGTAATTTGCAGCTTCATTTGTGAAAACCTTTCATGTGATTCCACATGTGAAAGAGAGGTTTTCACATTTGGAGTTTTCTTACATATGAACCTGCAAATTAGATTTTTAAACGTGATTATTATTTACATGTGAACTTGCAATTCCACATCTGCAAATCAAATTTGCAGTTTCCCATCTAAGAAAATTCCACATTTTTAAACAAAGGAAATGTAAACAAAATGGTTTTGAGARTGGTTGCATTTCTCCAGCCCTTCCCTCAGCTTTTTACCGAAACTGTGGTGGGGAGTGTGCATTGTTAATGTTTCGGTTAAGGATTGCCGCAGTAATAGTCTTATTATATGGTGCAATCTTGTAGTGAGTGAGTTACTTTTTTGCCATTAATTTCAAGGAAAACTTGAAAGCCGAACATAAACCTTTCATAAAAATATTGACCAAAAATTCTTGGCAAAACAAAATATTGCAATGAAATAATGTTTTAAAGAGCAAAGGAATTGGTAAACATTTTTTTTCTGTGAAACGTTGTTTATGATAAAGCAATTAAATAAAGCGCCTCACTCTTTCCTTAAAAGTTTCACAAGTTTGCATTTATTGTCATGACTCATGTACTGGATGCAGATTTGCAGAGTGGTCATATGCTGGCACAGCCACAAAGTCATAAAATCTGATTTTAAACCTAACCTTAACCCTAACCTTAATCACACTACTAACCCTAACCTTAAATTAAGATCAAAAGCACATTTTTGTTTTCTTGAATTTTTACGATTTAAATCCAATTTTGATTTTGCAGCTGGTCCATCTAGTGGAAATTGCTCAGTTTGGCCTTCAGGGCAAMATTCATGACAATAAACCTCAACCTCATTAGCGGATGGATATAAATGTCTATAGAGTGGGAAAACATTTTTTTTCAACATCTCTAAGAAAGATAGTAGTATAATTAAGAACAGTATCTTGCAGKATTCAAAATTTGGAATTGCAAGAGTTGTGGCTCTGTCCATTCTCTGCGATTGTCATTCTAATGGAATCCAGAAAGAACAAAAACCTGTCCTCAAACATTTACATCAAAAGATGCAAAGTCATGGGCAAAGACACAAAATATCCACATCAAATTAAATATTTATCTTATCAAATAACACGGAAAACGACCACTTTGCGCAGTATAAATTTACCGTCCGTACAAACCACTTCATGTAAATGAACATTATTGTATTGTGCATAGGCCGGTCATCTAGGTTTGTACCTGAGGACTTTCAATCACCATGAAGAAAAACAATGCACAATACAGTAATTGAGTACATTGAGACGTCAAGTGGTTTATGATGATGTGGCTCAGTTCGTAGAGCATGGTTCTTGCAATGATAGGATTGTGGGTTCTATTCCCACGGGGGACTAGTATGAAAATGTATGCACTCACTACTGTAAGCGGCTCTGGATGAGAGTGTCTACTGAAATGGATAAGTAAAGAATAGACCATTTCAGTTTTCACATAGAAATAAGTTGCATTTGCAAAGTATTTCAAGAAACTGGAAAACATATATCAAGCAAGTATTTTTTTATTCCACAAGTATTATCAGATTAACTGTTTTGTGCAGGTAATTATCAGACTCAAGTTACAAATGCTGKTAAACACTTAAAAACATGTTTTTCAGTTTTTTTTACTAGTGGACCAATAAAGACATTTTTCAGCAATCTGACCAATTAGGGCCTTGCGGATCATTGCTCGGAGAGCAGCTGTCAGCCTGTGCACCTTTTTTGTCACTTTTAGAAAGTAGAGGGCAGAGACAGAGCCATTTGCTTTGCCGGTCAGCTCTTTAGGCAGTGTGCCGATTGCTTTGAATTTGATGTCGGCATTTGAACTTGGCCTTGTTGTAATCTGTAAAACAGTGGTTAATTTAATTGGGAGGTGGGGAGCCCTCCTTTTTGGTGACCATTCAGAACCAAAAACAGTTTTATTACWATTAAAATATAGGTTGTGATAGCTGYAAGCCTAATTGTTATTTTCATATATTCGCCCAGTAGACTAGCGTTAGGGTCAAAATAGGTATGAATGGAGCAAAGCCCAGGKAAAAATTATTACACAAATATTTTTGCCATAGACATACCAGAATGGCTTTCCAAGAGGTGTTGAGTGTTCCAGTCCTCACTTAAATGTGCTTGAAAATCAGAGACAGATTTGGATCCTTGATATCTTTCAACTAAAAACCCACCACTGGTGTGCATGGCCAAAGAAGTGTATTGTCATCTTATCCAACAAATATAAACACTTGGATTACATTTAGATTATAATCATGTAGCAGATGCTCCTATCCTATTTTCGAACCGATGCTATGGTCAGATAACATAAAAATAGGGCTCTTTGGCCATGCACACCAGTAAGTCTAAAGGAAGATTAATTTGCAGAAAATAACCCCATACCTACTATAAAATATGGTTGTGGATCTTTGATGTTATGGGGTCCTGGGGTTGGTCCTGGGGTCCTTGTTAAGGTCAACAGTATCATGAMCTTTACACAGTACCAGGTCAATTTTGGCCAAAAACCTGGTTGTTTCTGCCAGGAAACTGAAACTTGGCCGCAAATGGATCTTCCATCAAGGCAATAATTCACATAGAAATGGTTAATTGACCACAAAATCAACATTTTGCAATTGCAACCTGTCTCTGAACTTGAATCCCATTCAAAACCTGTAGTTTGAATTGAAGAGGGCAGTCCATAAGCGCAGACAAAGAATATCAAGGATCTGGAACTATTCTGTATGGAGGAATGGCCTATGATCCCTCTCCAATGTTAGAAAAAGGCTCAGTCCCGTTATCCTCTTAATAATGTGAGGTATTGAAAACAGGGGTGCCAAATATTTTGRCTTGTTAAAATKTCTTTCTCTGAGCAATTGTATTAGTATAAAATAATAGGATTTCTCATTTTTTTCTTTTTTTTTGGCATACAATAAAGCTCAGTATTTGAATTGCTTATTTTATACAGTCATTTTTACTCATCTTTATCAAGGGTGACAATACTYTTTGACCTGACTGTATGTTGCCCTAAATTGTGCAAAGTTCTTAAAATCTCATTCAGCTGTAATTGCTGCCAAAGGTTCTTCCACCAAGTATTCTCTGGAGTGTGAAGACATACGCAATCAAGAGATCTTCGGGTTTAAAAAAAATGTATTTAGAAAATGTCTATACATTTCCTTTCACTTTCCATTTTAATCCCTTTTTAAATTTAAAGGYAGCAAAATGTGAAAACAGTGCAAGGGGTCCGTAGACTTTCACTAGGGACTGTAGATTGTATCTGTAGCTGTAAGGCATGAAATAAAACTATAGCCAATTAGGAAAATGAAAAAGCAGCCTGATGGAGGGAATTGATATGAAATATTAATCTATGAAGATCGGAGATGGTCAAATGGCGATGATTTATAACTTATCATGGATGAACGTAAACAGATAGTCTCTGAAAACATGCACACTGACCAACCAATGAATCTAACTAATTAGTTAAAGAAAACAAGTAAAAACAAATGTAGATTACCTTCTGATTATTAGAACGCAAATGATTGATCAGAAGTAGCACATTCAATGTAAGTTTGGTGCATTTAGGTAACTTATTGAACCAATATCAGGAAAGGGTGTGTGTATAACTTTTGATAAAACAAATATTTGCTTTCATAATAACAAAAACAAAAATATCGGAGGCCAGTTGCCAAGTATTGACATTGGGCAAAACAAACATTTTCTGGGATGTTTATTGGCACCATTGGCATCGTTTTATTTGTTTTTCGTCAATCTTAATACTCCATCAAGAGCATGTTTGCTGGTTAAGCGTKTGTTGTCTCAGGCTCTTAACATGGTAGTGCAGCATCCGCAGTGACCCATCTACGCAGGCACGTGCCACCTGAACAGGCATGTGGGTGACATCCCTAGCCTCTCCCCTTCTCCCACCGCCCCATCTGGACTGTGTTCAATTAGACACACGAGTGATCTGCAGGCACTCTGCACTCACAACCTGCCACTTTTCATGTCTGTGCTCTGCCACCATCACTAATGCATGCTAAAAATATAGCCTTTGCCACTGCCATAGGTGTTACGCCAGAGGAACAGACAAGTCCTCCTCAGTTGAAACAGAAAGAGTTACTCTATCCTTATGTTCACCRTTGCATTTCATGCTGCAGAAGTGTCGCAGATAGTAGCGAACATGCAGCAGTGACTATGGCAGCTTCATTATACTGTTCAAGTACAGAGTAGCAATTTCCCTATACAGTACTGTTTTCCCTTCCAGACTAACGTTTAAATGACAGAAATTAAGCAGTAATTATTCTCTGACTGACCTTTTCATATAAAAGGCCAAGGAAGAGAAGATTAAGCTCTGCTCTGTGGAAGCTGAGGACGTGATAGGAAGATACTAAACAGAGGGGAGCTCCTATTCTACAGTACAAAGGCCATACCCTACGGTCCAGAGACCAGTGTTGGGGCCGAGGCCCATGGTGTGAGCCCATCTACAGTTTTAAACAATCAAAGTCTTACTATCAAACAGGCACTGTTAGGGTGCTGATTGAAAGAGACTCCAACCTCATGCTTATCTAATGAGCACGTGTGCATGTTCAGCAGATKAATAACCTGTCAAATAGAACCGGCAGGAATAATAATTGATTAATTTCCCCTGACTGTGACATATCCCACCGCTTTCAACCACTGACAACTTTTTTTTCTCCCCAACCGCTCAAGAGAGATAGAAATATTGCAATACGATATCAGGCTAAACAGCACCTTTCAGATTGTATATATTTCACATTTCATAGATATTAGGCCAGATTGGATATTTAATTGAAATRTTATCTTTCCTCTGGCTTGTGCAATGGAATATTTAATTCAGGCATTCCTTACATAAAACATGCATCCCTGTGTGCTAGCAATGAATGCTATGTTCAATTAGACCTCTTAATGGGGAAATCAGTTGCTAGAATTGTGCAGCAAACTTWGGTTTAGTCACCAAGAACTAATTCATGGTTTTGTTATAATTACTAGCATCGCATGAGAACCASGATATAGTGTCTATAGCAGTATACTGCCTATGCCACCATCAGAGAGGTGTAAAGATATAGGATGCACCATGCAAAAAAATGTATGTGCACCATACTGTATCACCCTATCTGAATTAAATATAGCCATCCAAGGGGCTGGCTGAACTATATTGAATTCATGTTAAGACTAAGCAAAAAACAAACAAACACACAACAAACACTCTACACAGAACTTCAGTATGCATATTTTTTGTTTAAGCACTGCGGCATATAAAGAGCAAATTTGCAATTCGAATTTTAAAGCCCACAGTGTTAAATTGAACTCTTTCTTAGTAATTAAGTGCCTGCCATCTCCTCATTGGTTATCTTTTTAGGGATAGGGGGCAGCATTTTCACTTTTGGATGAATTGCGTGCCCAAACTGAACTACCTCCTACTCTGTCCCAGATGCTAATATATGCATATTATAGTAGTATTGGATAGAAAACACTCTGAAGTTTCTAAAACTGTTTGAATGATGTCTGTGAGTATAAGAGAACTCATATGGCAGACAAAAACCTGAGAAGAAATCCAAACAGGAAGTGAGAAATCAATTTTCAAAACAGTGCCAATTGAAATCCCTGTTAGTTATGGATGTGCATGCACTTCCTAGGGTTTCCACTATATGTCACCGTCTTTAGATACTGGTTTTAGGATTCTACTATAAAGGAGGGGCTCATAGGAGCTCTTTGACTGAGTGGTCTGGCAGAGAGCCTCGGGCTCATGATGCTCGGTCACGAGAGAGTATGCTCTCGTTCCAATGCTTTTCTTCAGACAATGAAATACTCAGGTTGGAACCTTATTGATGATTAATGTTAAAAACATCCTAAATATGGATTGCATACATCATTTGACTTGTTTCTACGACCTGTAACAGAACWTTTTGAGTTTTTGTCTGGAGGAAGTTCTCGTGCTTCATGAAGATGGATTACAGGGCTGAACATGCTAACAACAAGTGGCTAAATGATGGGCTTTATGGAACTTTATGGAACAAATCAGTCATTTATTGTCGAACTGGGATTCCTGGGAGTGCCTTCTGATGAATRTGATCATAGGTAAGTGAATATTTATAGTGTTTTTTGTAGCTTCTGTTGATGCYAAAATGGCGGCTATTTCTTTGGCTATTTTGGGTTCTGAGCGCCGTTCTCAGATTATWATTTTTCCGTAAAGTTTTTTTKAAATCTGACACAGCGATTGCATAGAGGATAAGTTTATCTTTAATTCTGTGTAACACTTGCATCTTTTCTCAATGTTTATTATGAGTATTTCTGCAAAATCMCCRGATGTTTTGGAATCAAAACATTACTGCACGTAACGCGCCAATGTAAACTGMGATTTTTTGATATAAAGAATCACATTATCGAACAAAACATACATGTATTGTGTAACATGAAGTCCTATGAGTGTCATCTGATGATCATCAAAGGTTAGTGATTCATYTGATCTATATTTCTGCTTTTTGTGACTCCTATCCTTGGCTGAAAAAATGGCTGTGTGTGTTTGTGACTTGGCTCTGACCTAACATAATYATATGTTGTGCTTTCGCTGTAAATCATTTTTGAAAACGGACACCATGGGTAGATTAACAAGATGTTTATCTTTCATTTGCTGTATTGGACTTGTAAATGTGTGAAAGTTACATATTTCWAAAATATTTTTGAATTTCGCTCGCTGCCTTTTCAGCGGAATGCTGTCGGTGTTYYGCTAGAGGAACCCCTGCCCTAGAAAGGTTAAACRCCCATGGGTGATTGAAAGATGAACTTTGTTGCCGGTTGTTGTGGTAATACTATGACAGTTTAGATGCGATCACCATATAAGTTCAAAGATGAAAAAGCCTAAAAGGAGGAGAGGTGACTAGAAACRATTCGGTTGGCCGTGTGGATTAATTGTCGGAGTAGAGGTCCTTGTGCATTTCAGGTAAAATAACAACTCAATGTTTATATCCCAGGACAAATTAGCTAGCAACAGCAAGCTAGCTAAATAGGCCAAATTAACGTTAGCTAGCAAGTGCAAGCTAGCTAGCTAAATTGCCATACCTGTTTAATGCTTTTCGACCTGTCCCCAAATTAATGTCATTGGTTCAGAGTTTGTTTTGATATTTTAACCTGCGTGTCGTGATCGCGTTTGGTGTGGGGGGGCAAAATAAATGTATGCACGATAGCGCACGCGCGCAGCCGGTTTGGATTCCGTGTTACATTAACTCATTGTTGGGTTGTTGTTTTGACACTGTATGGTGTAAAGCTTTATTTGCATATTTATTTCCCAGGGTGCCTTTCGAGTGGATTTTAGAGGTACCAGTAGCACCCATGACTAAGGTTTGCTACTGCTAGACATGATTGTTGCTTTCGATGGCTTTCAGTCCTGTAGCTTTCACCAAGTGAGTGCCTATGTTAATATTTATCGTATTTAAATATTTATGACAATACATATTTTTTTTTTACAACACCATACTTCGACAGCCTAGTTTTAAYCTAACACAGTGGTTTGAAACTCCTGGTTTGCAGCAAGTCATATTATGCTGGCTTGCAAAGTGTTATATAATTACTATTGTCTGTCACTAATCTGAGTTTAAATGAGTTTCCTGGTACATTATGTCAAGATATTGATATATAAAATGTTTTTCTTTAAAGGTTAGAGCATTGGGCCAGTAACCGAACGGTTGCTAGATCGAATCCCCAAGCTGACAAGGTAAAAATCTGTGTTCTGCCMCTGAACAAGGCAGTTCCTAGGTCGTCATTGTAAATAAGTATTTGATCTTAACTGACTTGCATAGTTAAATAAAGGTTAAATAAAATWAAATAAAACAAAAAATGATCTAATGTAAAATCTGTCATTTTTATTATGGTAAAACAGTRAACTTGTATGACCATAAATAGTAGGCTATATCATCATTGTATCCGTCACTCCATAAAAAAAATCTGCTCAAGCAGACATTAACTGTGAGTCAAGACATTGAATCTGCATTCTAAGCTCAGTCTTCTGTGATGATCAGATAAATTGGAAGCCTACCCAGAAAACTAGGTGACAAATTCTGCCAAAACCGATGAAGCCTCTGGTTTGCCATGAGTGAATGTTGAAACACCAGAGAAACGTCACTGCCCAGACAACTAAAACTGTGACACTTGTCAAACCCCCTCTGTCACTCCCTCTCTTGATCATTCGAGGCTCCCTAATATTTGGACACGCCAATATCTTGTGTTGTTTTCTTCTTCTATCAACAAGTGATACTCGAAAAAAGCATGAATGCCCCCGAGTTGTCGCCTACCCTGATGAAAAAGGCTATTTAATTAAGTGATTAAATATTCAATTAGTGCTTTCATTACTTAAACGAATAGGCTCTCGAATGCTTTTGAAGGGGAGCCAGGGCAGGTTGTCCATGACTGCTGTTTGGAGATAGCAGTGTGTCTCGCCTGTGCCTTTCTCCCAAACATTTGTTTCTCCTTCTGTTGGGAGAGGAAACATAAGCCAGGGATGCAAACGAGCCCCGCTAATTAACAAGAAATGCAGTCTGGCAGCAGAAGCACTTGCTGCCAATCTAAATCGGAAAGGGCAGCGTGAATTTCGGCCTTTAAAACCTCTCTGGTACAAGTGGGACGCTAGYGTCCCACCTCAACAACAGCCAGTGGAARTGCAGGGCGCCGAATTCAAAACAACAGAAATCCCATAATTAAGATTCCTCAAACATACAAGTATTATACACCATTTTAAAGATAAACTTCTTGTAAATCAAACCACAGTGTCCGATTTCAAATAGGCTTTACGGCGAAAGCACACSAAACGATTATGTTAGGTCAGCGCCTAGTCACAGAAAACCATACAGCCATTTTCCAGCCAAGGAGAGGGCTCACAAAAGTCAGAAATAGMGATTAAATTAATTACTAACCTTTGATGATCTTCATCAGATGGCACTCACAGGTCTTCATGTTACACAATAAATGTGTGTTTTGTTCGATAAAGTTAATCTTTATGTCCAAAAACCTAATTTGAAATTGGTGTGTTATGTTAAGAAATGCATTGTCTCAAACAAACATCCGGTGAAAGTGCAGAGAGCCACAYCAAATAACATAAATACTCATTATAACCATTGATAAAATATACAAGTGTTAAACATGCGAATAAAGATAAACTTCTCCTTAATGCTACCGCTGTGTCAGATTTCAAAAAGGCTTTACGGCGAAAGCACACTTTGCGATTATGTTAGGTCTGCGCCTAGCCACAGAAAAACATACAGCCATTTTCCTACCAAGGAGAGGTGTCACAAAAGTCAGAAATAGTATTAAAATKAATCACTTACCTTTGATGATCTTCATCTGGTGGCACTCCCAGGTCTCCATGTTAGACAATAATTTTTTGTTTTGTTCGATAATGTCCCTCTTTATGACCAAAAACCTCCTTTTTGTTCGCGCGTTTTGTCCAGTAATCCAGACGAAAAGTTTTTTAAAAAGTACAATAAAAGTTTGTAGAAACATGCCAAACGATGTTTAAAATCAATCCTCTGGTTGTTTTTGTCATAAATAATCAATAATATTTCAACCGGACAAAARCTTGGTCAATAGGAAAGGAGAAACAAGAAAGGCGCGTTCCCGATCAGGCGCATGGCTGATGTCTGGAAATTTCCACAGGCCTCTMATTGAAAGTRCTGTATCTCCCTCATTTTTCAAAGTAAAAGCCTGAAACAATGCCTTGTATGGTGGATAGGCTTTCGATGGAAAAACAGCCTTTCAAAATAATAGTACTTCCTGGTTGGATTTTCCTCGGGTATTCGCCTGCCATATAAGTTCTGTTATACTCACAGACATTATTTTAACAGTTTTGGAAACTTTAGAGTGTTTTCTATCCAAATGTACTAATTATATAATTATATGCATATCCTAGCTTATGGACCTGAGTAGCAGGCAGTTTAATTTGGGCACGCTTTTCATCCAAAATTCCGAATGCTGCCCCCTACCCTAGTGAAGTTTTAAGACGTGAACCAGTTGTGTGGCCTTGTCATCAAATTTGGTGTCATAGGCTACAGTCGTTGTCTTTATTTTTGTAGTAACTCTAATAAAAATGCACTAACACATTGACGTAAAAGGCTGTTTAGTGGTTTGTAAATATACACTACATGACCAAAAGTATGTGGACACCTGCTCGTCGAACATCTCATTTCAAAATCATGGGCATTAATATGGAGTTGGTCACCCCTTTGCTGCTATAACAGCCTCCACTCTTCTGGGAAGGCTTTCCAATAGATGTTGGAACATTGCTGCGGTGACTTACTTTCATTCAGCCGCAAGAGCATTAGTGAGGTCGGGCACTGATGTTGGTCGATTAGGCCTGGCTCGCAGTCATTCCAATTCATCCCAAAGGTGTTCGATGGGGTTGAGGTCAGGGCACTGTGTAGGCCAGTCAAGTTCTTGCACAACGATCTCGACAAACCATTTCCGTATGGACCTCGCTTTGTGCACTGGGGCATGGTCATGCTGAAACAGGAAAGAGCCTTCCCCAAACTGTTGCCACAAAATTGGAAGCACAGAATCGTCTAGAATGTCTGAATTCGCAAAGTTCATGAAGCAAAATGGAATTCAGCATGCAATGTCATCCCATTTCCACCCATCTTCAAATGGATTAGTGGAGCATGCTACTTAGAGCTTGAAGGAGGGGATGAGGAAGATGCAAGGGGACAGCATTGAAACAAATTTGTCAAGGTTCTTGTTCAGCTACAAATTCACTCCTCAAGCTTGAACTGAATTCTCACCTGCAGAAACGCTAATGTCAAATATCTGGATATCTCAATAACCCAACATCAATAACCCATCAGCAACAACCCAACCTTGCTCTTTTTAAAGAAAACAACCCAACTAASTRACCTGCAACCCGGGAAATGTGTAATCCCAAAAAAACTGAATTTATTTTTATATACATATCTCCAAATATGTAGTAATTCTGCCATCTATTGGTAAACATAATACTCAGCATAAATATACCAGGCAATTACAATATGTGAATTAAAATACCTCACTCCCAATTGGCAATCATTTGCATCCATTTGTGGTGTCCTGCCTGCATGCTTTAAGATGCCAAATACAAAATTAATGATTTCAACTATTTCTATGAGGATATGGAATTATTACGTAATTATTGTCACGCATAGTTTATAGATCATGAGAAATGTGCGACACAATAGCAGACATGCAAAAAGATGGCACACCTACATTTTAAAGAAATTTCATGCCATATCACTCCTCCACACACTTACCAGAATGCATTGTTTGTTAGTGCAACATAGGTTGCTCTCTATTCTCATTTCAGTGTTTGTGCATTGTGTATGTTCCATACTCTTGAACCCAGACACCAACATTAACCTAAAGCAGCATAATACAGCAACCTTAACCACCTAATATATTTTCATGACAGATGACATGATATGAGCTCTGAAAAATGGAAGATTGAGTTTGATCAATCATAACATATCAAGGGGTGGAGCCAACTCAGCTAAGGTAACATCTCTGTCATTGTCTCCCTCCTTCCCACTGTTTTTCATAGATTAAGCACAGAGCAACCATGGGCTAAAAGGGATATTAGCAACTTGAGAATGTAATTAAAAGTTGGGTGGCTTTCCTCCGATGGTTTGCTCCACAGAGTGATAGACTGATTTGGCAATTAAGGCTTTAGTTTACACACTTTCCCTACTTTTCACTCTTAACTCTTGCAGCTGCTTTGAGACCTGTGGTACTTGACTTGGAAGGCTTTGAAATGATCACAGACCTTTTCAGAGGCAGAACAGAAAAAAACATTTAAATGACGAAGTGGGTCAATTTCATGCATCTTATGCTTTGTGTAATCACCCACCACAGCCAAACCTTCCTGACATCTCCAGCTGGCGGAAAGAAGAGGTGCACATTCCACAAACTACMCAGAAAACCCGCTCCCGAGTGGCACAGTGGTCTAAGGCACTGCATCKCAGTGCTATAGGCGTCACTACAGACCCTGATTCGATTACAGGCTGTATCACAGCTGCCTGTGATTGGGAGTCCCATAGGGCGGTGCACAATTGGTCTGGCATCGTCCGGGTTTGGCTGGGGTAGGCCGTCATTGAAAATAAGAATGTGTTCTTAACTGTCTTGCTTAATTAAATAAAGTTTAAAATAAAAAATACTTTTTTAGACCTGTWCATGCCTCCTAATAGACCCTATGATCTGTGAACCGTATATGATACAGACAACATCTTGGTGTCATATTCTTCTTATAGTGTTCTCTCAAATATGGAGTATGTCTAGATTCTGAAATACACATTTTGAAATTAACTAATTCAACATAAAAAAKATGAATATCTAAATACTACCATTTTAGATTTGGCAATTTTTTTTACATATTGTTTGTAGAAATATACTCTTCAAACACATCAMATTTCCAGGGTGGGCACTCTGGTACTTTCATTGATATGATCAATTTTTTACCTAGAAATTGACATTATTGGTTATTAAAATCAATACACGCACCGGTGCATCAATCTAAGTAACATAGTTTAAGAGATATCTAACACGATRGTGTTCTCAGTTTTGCACTGCGACCCCCACAAGTGTCAGGGGACTCGTCTGAGGTCAGTACCGTCGATGTGCCAACTTCTGTTGATAGCGTCCGAACCGTTTGGGCTACAAACTAATGATTCTGATGCCACGWGTGTGCAAAGCTGTCATCAAGGCAGAAAATCAGCCAACAAGCAGCCAAWAAGTGCTCAGMATATGTGGGAACTCCTTCAAGATTGTTGGAAAAGCATTCCAGGTGAAGCTGGTTGAGAGAATGCCAAGAGTGTGCAAAGCTCTCATCAAGGCAAAGGGTGGCAACTTTGAAGAATCTAAAATCTAAAATATCTTTTGATTTATTTAACACCTTTTTGGTTAATAYATGATTCCATATGTGTTATATCATAGTTTTGATGTCTTCACTATTATTCTACAATGTAGAAAATAGAAAAAATAAATAAAACCCTTAAATGAGTACATGTGTCAAATCTTTTGACTGGTACTTTATATTTCAGATTCAAGACATACTCTAGATTTTAGAGCACGCTATACGGAGTATAGTGACACCAATATGTTGTCTGTATCATAAGGTCTAAAAAGGGCCTAAAATGTCCAGTTTCATCATGATTTTCAAAACAAAATGTGCAATACAAATGTAAAAAGAATTTCAAAAATCCTTACTCTAAATAAAGTTTATATGAGAKAATTGCCAGAACAATCTGAGATACCCCCCCMAAAAAAGACTCCTGTTGTCATGGTATAGCCCTATTAGGATGGGAAAAACATTMATATGATCTATCCAGAATGTTAAAAGAACATAAATTGTATGTTCTTTTTAAGTTCCCAACTCTTTTAATTATGTTGTGAGAGCAATGTGGGGAAATTACAAGAGATAGGTTCCAAAAACTAAGTCTAGTTGTGGTGACATTAATAACATGTTTGTTTTAGGGGGCACAAAACATTCCCCTAATGTTGCAARAATGTTCATAMAWYWTTTTTTTTCTTCTGTTCTTTATAAGTTTCCAAAACATGTCATTAGGTTTGTGGGAACAGCGCGGGAACATTATAAGATCTACAGTAAGTTCCTAAAGCACAAGACAATGTATGTCCAGTTTTGATGACATTCTTATAATGCACAAAACATTCCCTCAATGTTCTTAGAATGTTTTTTCCATGTTCCCACACAGTGTGTGTTATTCCAGGAATGAATCCACTGCACCACTGGGATAAGACTAAGACAAATATAAAGCTGTTCACATCTTTACTTTGACTTTCTGGCTGTGGTCTTTGTCTTTGCAAAGTGAGGATGACTAAATCAAGAAAAATAAGTAGCCCCTATTATTTCTTACTCTACCAATCGTCTTTAAATACTGTAGAGTTGGGTTGATTTTACTTCTATATTCCCTACAAATGTAATTTCAGAAATCCTGTTAACGGTCCGATGCAGCCATTTGTATCTCAATATCAAATATCTTTCTTATTGGTCTATTACCTAATTTACCACCTGGTGATTTACCACCTGTCTTTATATTGCAAGCCATGGACAGTTTGTTACAGCGTGAAATAAATTCTTGCAGCATCAGGAATATATTTGTTATTATGTGGACTATAATTAAGGGACATTGTTGTAGGGGTTGATACATTTTTCGTAAGGGAAAATTAAGTCTGAAATTTCAAAGTGGAAATTATAACTTCAGAAGCCTTTTTAAACTAGAAGTTTTACATTTCCTGCATTGCTGGATAGTTCTCCAGCAACAGGGTGATAAAATTAAGATACGTCACATCTTTAACTTTATAAGTCTCACAGGAATGTTTSTTGTTTGTTGTTGTAGGTGTAAGTAGTAATATCTCTATCAACATTAGCTGAATATTCCTGGAATGTTTTCCGAACGACTTCTACCGCTCCAACATTTCTTTGCTGAAGTATGTTCAGGAAATGTTATTGGAACATTCATGTTGTAAAATCACACTACAACTTTACACTGAGTGTACAAAATACTGACCAGGTGAATCGAGATGACAGCTACCATCCATCATTGATGTCACTTGTTAAAAACACTTCAATCAGTGTAGATGAAGTGGAGGAGACAGGTTAAATTTAAAGAAGGATTTTTAAGCTTTGAGACAATTGAGACATGTATTGTGTGTGTGCCATTCATAGGGTGAATGGGCAAGATAAAGTATTTAAGTGCCTTTGAACAGGGTACGGTAGTAGGTGCCAGCCACACCGGTTTGTGTCAAGAACTGCAATGCTGCTGGGTTTTTCATGCTCAACAGTTTCCCGTGTGTATCAAGAATGGTCCACCACCGAAAGGACACCCAGCCAACTTGACAAAACTGTTGGAAGCATTGGAGTCAACATGGGCCAGCATCCCTGTGGAACACTGTCAACACCTTGTAGAGTCCATGCCTTGACTAATTGAAGCTGTTCTGAGGGTAAAGGGTGGGGGGGGGTGCAATATTAGGAAGGTGTTATTAATGTTTTGTACACTCAGTGTAATGATAGTCTTGTGGGAATGTTCCCTGCATGTTGTTTTGGATGATGTCTCCATGAACATCAGCAGAATGTTCCTGTAATGTTATCTCAGAACAAATGTCATTAAATCAGGGAATGTAAAAACGTTCCACTAAAACTTTAAGACCATTTTAGGAATATTCCCTGCTTGTTGTTATGGGTGTTTGAATAACATATCCATCAACATTAGCAGAACGTTCCTGCAATGTTTCTTCAGAATCACTTCTATTGCGCCCACATTTTGTTTGCGGCACTATGTTGTAAGTATGTTGTAAGAACATAAATKTAACATTGTGATATTACATCCGCTAGCAACCTCATGAGAACCTTATGGGTAAGTTATGTGGTAGTTTTTACAGATGTTGTGAACAACATTTTAGTGGAAAAAAAATCCAAGGATATTTCATTTGAACATTTTCTTAGAAAAAATATTTGTTGATCTAATACATTCTTTGAATATTTTTGTAGGACGTTGTCCAGGGAAGGTTTTCAGATTGCTTGGTATTCTTTGCCACCTGCAATTTTTGAACTTTTTGTGATTTCTCCTTAATTCTTAATTAAATATTCMTTTTTTCTAAAAGTTACAAATAATTTTAAGTAGGGATATTGAAACATACAAGTTTAAAGGTCTGAAACAGTACTGACAAATAACCACCCAWTTTAGAGATCGTTATCAGCAAGTAAAGCTGTATTATCAGCATGTTTTAATTATACAACACCTGGCCTGTCAGGTGAGAAGGAACCACTGCCAACTAGAATGATTCTCTATCTCTAGAGTTTTGAGAAAAGTCTGAACATTTGTTCAATAAAATATGTACATTTTACTCCAAAATTAACTCCAACTTCACATAACTTTCATGGTAGGCACCATTCGGATTTCAATTGTCAAATGTCAATTTCCATATTTTCAATGAGGCACATCTACAGTAGCTTCACTTTCTGCTTGTTGTTCTCTTCAACAGTCACAGAGCAAACAATTCAGAGTTATGAGAAAAGAAACATGTTATATAACATGTGTCCAATAAGACACCTCTGTTTTGGAAGAACAAAAACCCTGAGTAATGGGCCTGAAGAAATGTAACCACTCTTAAACTCATAGCTATTGATGCAAGGACTGACCATCCAACATATCAAAATGATAGTTTTAAGCATATTTTGAGGCTATACAGTGTTTGTTTACAAACAAACAAGCTTATATTTGGGGATCTGATGGGGTATGGCAGTTGAACTAAGCTCATTAGGCATTTATAAGTTATATTCTCAACAATCAATAAGTATATATCCAAAAAAAGATGTAGCAACTGCGGATTGCGATTCAATTAGGCATATCTGCTTTCCTTTTTCGCTTGTTCTTTTCTCCCACAGTCACTGTCTTCTGAAAGAGAACACTGCATGCCCACAGCACAGCGTTTTGAGGATCAAAGATGATGACCAAAGGCGAGAAAATAGCCCTATGACCATCCAACAGGGAAGTGGTCAGACACAAACTCCTCATTTGGACTTGAGAGCCAGAGTGAAAAACACTGCCATCTTGGTATGTCTCAATGTGAAGATGAAAAGTTGTTTTCCTTCTGCAAAATTTGCTTATGCGCATCAAATCTCTGAAATGGTAAGACCTTTTCAGAGGCTGTTAGCATTTGAAGAAAGTGCCTATTATGCAATGTGTTTATGCTCAGGGTGCTTCTCCCCTTAGCTTCAGAGTTTTCATTAGCTAGATCGAAGGCTGTCAGAGAAGGAGAGATGTGAGGGCCCGAACAGTATAGCCTTCTCATTGCGCAACCGTCACTACTCCATGGCCGGGAGGAGATGTTTTCAGATGAAAATAGAGTTGATATTTCAACCATCATGATTCCGTGATGTGTTTGGGGCAACCAAGGATCTGACAAGTTGGGACCATGGCCTTACATTACTTTTTCTCCTCCTTTTAACTTGTACAATGTGTGTTTCTGTGGTATGCTATACAAGCCAATGTAKGTGTCACATTCTCAATGTTAACCTCCAAAGTTGAAACCAATATGTAAAAGTATATCAAAGTTTTAGGCTGTTTCAAAGAGAGGGGATATTCACGCAGAAGTCTGTACWCATTAAAATATTTATTWAAATAAATTAAATCCATATGGATACGTAATAAAAAACAGAACTAAAGACAAAATTATAAAATGTTTAGTATCATGACTTTTAACCCAGTACCTTCTTGCTCTCAGTGTACTTTGCATACATACAGTGGGGAGAACAAGAATTTGATACACTGCCGATTTTGCAGGTTTTCCTACTTACAAAGCATGTAGAGGTCTGTAATTTTTTTCATAAGTACACATCAACTGTGAGAGACGGAATCTAAATCAAAAATCCAGAAAATCACATTGTATGATTTTTAAGTAATTAATTTGCATTTTATTGCATGATATAAGTATTTGATACATCAGGAAAGCAGAAGTTAATATTTGGTACAGAAACCTTTGTTTGCAATTACAGAGATCATACGTTTCCTGTAGTTCTTGACCAGGTTTGCACACACTGCAGCAGGGATTTTGTCCCACTCCTCCATACAGACCTTCTCCAGATCCTTCAGGTTTCTGGGGCTGTCGTTGGGCAATACGGACTTTCAGCTCACTCCAAAGATGTTCTATTGGGTTCAGGTCTGGAGACTGGCTAGGCCACTCCAGGACCTTGAGATGCTTCTTACGGAGCCACTCCTTAGTTGCCCTGGCTGTGTGTTTCGGGTCATTGTCATGCTGGAGTGATGACTCAGCCACGACTCATGCTTCAATGCTCTTACTGAGGAAGGAGGTTGTTGGCCAAGATCTCGCGATACATGGCCCCATCCTCCCCTCAATACGGTGCAGTCGTCCTGTCCCCTTTTGCAGAAAATCATCCCAAAGAATGATGTTTCCACCTCCATGCTTCACGGTTGGGATGGTGTTCTTGGGGTTGTACTCATCTTCTTCTTCTTCTCAAACACGGCGATGTGAGTTTAGACCAAAAAGCTCTATTTTTGTCTCATCAGACACATGACCTTCTGCCATTCCTCCTCTGGATCATCCGGATGGTCATTGGCAAACTTCAGAGGGCCTGGACATGCGCTGGCTTGAGCAGGGGACCTTGCGTGCGCTGCAGGATTTTAATCCATGACGGCGTAGTGTGTTACTAATGGTTTTCTTTGAGACTGTGGTCCCAGCTCTCTTCAGGTCATTGACCAGGTCCTGCCGGTGTAGTTCTGGGCTGATCCTCACCTTCCTCATGATCATTGATGCCCCACGAGGTGAGATCTTGCATGGAGCCCCAGACCGAGGGTGATTGACCGTCATCTTGAACTTCTTCATTTTCTAATAATTGCGCCAACAGTTGTTGCCTTCTACCAAGCTGCTTGCCTATTGTCCTGTAGCCATCCCAGCCTTGTGCAGGTCTACAATTTTAGCCCTGATGTCTTACACAGCTCTCTGGTCTTGGCCATTGTGTGAGAGGTTGGAGTCTGTTTGATTGAGTGTGTGGACAGGTGTCTTTTATACAGGTAACGAGTTCAAACAGGTGCAGTTAATACAGGTAATGAGTGGAGAACAGGAGGGCTTCTTAACTCTTAATTCCTCCCAAACCCGGATCCGGGAGCACCCCCATCAGTAAAAAAGCTGACTAGCATAGCCTAGCATAGGTCACAAGTAAATCTAGCATCTAATATCATTCAAATCACAAGTCCAAGACACCAGATGAAAGATACACATCTTGTGAATCGCCAGTCTCATTTCTGATTTTTTAAAATGTTTTACAGGGAAGACACAATATGTAAATCTATTAGCTAACCACGTTAGCAAAAGACACCATTTTTTTACTCCACCAGTTTTTTTACTCCATCAGTAGCTATCACATATTCGACCAAATAAAGATATATAGCCACTAACAAAGAAACAACTTCATCAGATGACAGTCTGATAACATATGTATTGTATAGCATATGTTTTTTTTTTTGAAAAATGTGCATATTTCAGGTATAAATCACAGTTCTACATTGCAGCTGCAATCTGAAATAGCGTCGATGCAGGCAGAATAATTACAGAGACCAACGTCAAATACCTAATTACTCATCAATAAAACATTTCTGAAAAATACACAGCGTACAGCAAATGAAAGCCCAACATCTTGTGAATCCAGCCAATATGTCAGATTTTTTAAGTGTTTTACAGCGAAAACACAATATAGCATTATATTAGCTTACCACAATAGCCAGAAACACAACGCATTTACCAGCAGCAAATGTTAGCGATCGTAACAATCCAGCAAAAGATATATAATTGGACTACCTTCATATACTTCATTCAGATGACAGTCCTGTAACATCATATTACACAATGCATATAGGTTTTGTTCGAAAATGTGCATATTTTGGCAGCACAAATCGTGGTTATACAATGTGATCAGTAGCAGCATTTCATGCAATCTGTCGGCGCCATCTTGGAGAGACACCTAATCTAATCGATAAATAATCGTAAACTTGACTAAAAAATATAGGTTGGACAGCAAATGAAAGATGCATTTAGTTTAATAATGCAACGCTGTGTTGATTTTTAAAATTAACGTTACTAGACATACAGTGTGCGTTCAGCCAGACCAGTGCGCGCAATAATGGCGGACAAATCCTTTTTCATTTTTCCACATAAATACGGAATAACATCATAAATAGCTCTTACTTTTGGACGAGCTTCCATCAGAATCTTGGGCAAGATGTCCTTTTGTCCAAAAGAATCGTTGCTGCTGGTTGTAAAACGTCCTCTTCAACTTTGGAACTAGCAGCTAACAATAGCTATGTGGCGCAGACATGCCCAAATGTTCAAAACGCAATACTAAGGAAATTCCGAAAATGGCAATATACTCGCATAAACTGATATAAACTCGGTTTAAAATAACGTTCATTTGATTTTTCTAACACCTATATCGAATTTAAATTACAGACGGATATATCTAAGGCCGATAACTGAGCGTTTCAAAATGCCATCCTGAGGTCTTGCTTTGCGTCATGACGAATGTCAAAAAGAGAGCTCCCTCCGTTCCTTGTGGCTTTATAAGGTCTGAGATCTGCGTAGAAACTCCATTCCAATTCTCATTGGTTACTGACATCCAGGGAAGGCGGTGCAGTTCATGTCGACCCATAGGATACATCAGAGCTTTAAACTGATCTGAGAACAAGAGCCTCGTTTTCAGACCTTCGCAGTTCCTGTCATGAATTTCGCTGCAGAAAGAGTTCTGGTTCACCCACAGACATAATTCAAACGGTTTTAGAACTAAGATTGTTTTCTATCCAATAGTAATAATAATATGCATATTGTACGAGCAAGAATTGAGTACGAGGCAGTTTAATTGGGAACGATAAATGTCGAAGTTGAAACAGCACCCCCTATATGTGACAAGAGGTTTAAAGAAAAATAACAGGTCTGTGAGAGCCGGAATTCTTACTGGTTGGTAGGTGATCAAATACTTATGTCACACACAATAAAATGCAAATTAATTACTTAAAAATCTAGAATTGTGATTTCAGGATTTTTGTTTTAAGATTCGTCTCTTACATGTGAAGTGTTACCTAGTGATTAAAAGATTTTTAAATACCTTCTTACATGCTTTGTAAGTAGGAAAACCTGCAAAATTGTCAGTGTATCAAATACTTGTTCTCCCCACTGTATATGATTCTGATGATTCACACAATAGCGGCCTCGTTTTCACTGAGGTCAGAAGCAATTAGCCTTTTACACAACACATTCAAACTAATACGGTCTTAAAGCCTTTTTGTTCCCACAGGCATGCTCATGTGATCCACAAATTCACAGTTAAGCCAAAGTTGAACCCTCATATACCAGTACGGCAGCACAGGTTTCTTGTCCATTTAATTGTGTTGTTTCAAATCCAAAAAWGTTTTGCGAGGGACTCTGTTCCCCTTTGATCTTACATCAGACGATTTGCATAGAGAAGGGTTTATCAAGCAATATTCCTCAGTAGCAGTCTGCTGTGTTCTGATGTCTGTTCTGATGTCTGTGTTCTACCTTCAGATGTTTGGGCTAAAGACATTCACAATTTGGACCATTTCACTCAGTGCAAGCCATTCTTCACATTGTTACTGATGGAAGTTTAGCCAGCCTTATTTCTGAAGTCAATAGAGAAGAGACATTCATSTCATTCTCTATTAGTCAATGTCTTTGTCTTCATTATCTTATTAAACCTGTTTGTGTTGTGCTCTGATTTTGTTCCAATGTTCAATTCCACACAGTTCTCATTGACTAGTTGGATATTAATTTCCCAGTGACTATCACGACTCAGGATATGACCCAGATGTACACACAGGAGGAAGATGATTCGGTTCTCAGAATATTTATTATCACAAAGGGTCAGGCAAAAGGGCAGGTCGAGGGGAAGTTTGAGACTCCACCCGCCCGGGCCAGGCTCTCTTCCAGGTACGCCAACATCTTGGCCGAGAGCGAGGTGATGCTGTTGGCAGAGACGAGACAGAGAAGAGTAGTCTCCAGGTCCTGATTGGCTCGCTCTGATTTGCCGTTGGACTGGGGATGAAACCCGGAGGACAGGCTGGCCAATGACGTAATGAGGGTGCAGAATGCCTTCCAGAACCTGGACTAGAACTGAGGACCCCGATCGGAGACCATGTCGACCGGAAGTCCWTGGATCCGGAAGACGTGCTGCACCATAAGCTGGGCCGTCTCCTTGGCTGAGGGTAACTTGGGAAGGTGAATGAAATGTGCAGCTTTGGAAAACCTATCCACCACAGAAAGGATGGTAGTGTTGCCATCTGATGGAGGGAGACCTGCGAAAAAGTCCAGGGATATATGGGACCAGGGGCGATGAGGAAAAGAGAGTGGTAAAGGAGGCCAGCCGGAGCTTGCTGCAGAGTCTTGTTCTGTGTGCACACAGTGCAGGCGGTGACGAATGCGGAGATGTCCGGAACCATGGTTGCGGAGATGTCCGGAACCATGGTGGGCCACCAAAAATGTTGGCGGATGAAAGCCAGGGTCTGACGGGAGACGAATGACATGTGAGTTTAGAAGAATGGGCCCATTCCAGAACCGGGAACCGGGCCGAATCTGGGACGAACATCTGGTTAGCCGTATATGTCCTGGGAAATCTTCTTCTACTTACAACCTCATGCTAATCGCATTAGCCTACATTAGCTCAACCATCTCGTGGGGGAACCACCGATCCTGAAGARGTTTTAACCAACAGTGCAGTTCATGAAAGAGTGAAGAAAATATTTACCAAATACACTAAAGTAAMAAATTATAAAAAGTAACACAATAAAATAACAATAATGARACTATAAACAGGGGGTACCGGTACTGAGTCAATGTGCGAGGGTACAGGTTAGTAGAGATAATGTGTACATATAGGTMGGSGTGAAGTGACTATGCATAGATAATAAACGAGTAGCAGCAGTRTACAAATGGAGGGGGTGTCAATGTAAATAGTCTGGTGGCCATTTGAATAATTGCTCAGCAGTCTTACGGCTTGTGGTAGAAGCTGTTAAGGAGCCCTTTGGTCCTAGACTTGGCAATCCGGTACCGCCGGATTGCCAGTCTATGACTTGGGTGACTGGAGTCTCTGACAATTTTTTGGGCTTTCCTCTGACACAGCCTAGTCTATACGTCCTGGATGGCAGGAAGCTTGGCTCCAGTTATGTACTGGGCAGTATGCACTACCCTCTGTAGTGCCTTACGGTCAGCTGCTGAGCAGTTGCCATACCAGGCAGCCTCCTCGGGGGAAAAGGTTTTGTCGTGCCTCTTAACTTCTCTAGGGTAGGGGGCAGCATTCTGAATTTTGGATGAAATGCATGCCCAAATTAAACTGCCTGCTTCTCAGGCCCAGAAGATATGATATGCATATAACTGGTAGATTTGGATAGAAAACACTAAAGTTTCCAAAACTGTTAAAATAGTGTCTGTGAGTATAACAGAACAGATTTGGCAGGTGAAAACCTGAAAAAAATCCATTCAGGAAGTAGTTTTTGTTTGTTTTTGTAGTTTTCTATTCAATGCCATTACAGTCCTTGACTTAGGACTCAAATTGCAGTTTCTATGCCTTCCACTAGATGTCAACAGTCTTCAGAAATTGTTTCAGGCTTGTATCCTGAAAAATTTGGAAGTAAGAGCAGTCTGAATGAGTGGACCCTAAAGTGTCGCAAGCTTTTTCATGCGCACGACCGAGAGAGTGCCTTTCTTGTTTACCTTTTTAAATTGACAACGTTATTGTCCGGTTGAAATATTATTGATTATTTAGGCTAAAAACAACCTGAGGATTGAATATAAACATTGTTTTACATGTTTCTATGAACTTTACGGATACAATTTAGATTTTTTTGTCTTCCTGTTTTGACTGTGTTTGAGCCTGTGGATTACTGAAGAAAACGCACGAACAAAACGGAGGTTTATGGATATAAAGAGACTTTATCGAACAAAAGGAACATTTATTGAGTAAATGAATGTCTACTGAGTGCAACCATATGAAGGTAAGGGATTAATTTKATCTCTATTTCTGACTTGTGTAACTGTTCTACTTGGCTGGTTACTGTTTGTAATGATTTGTCTAGTGGGCTATGTTCTCAAATAATCATAAGGTATRCTTTCGCCGTAAAGCATTTTTTAAATCTGACACCGTGGTTGGATTCACAAGAAGTTAATCTTTAAACCTATGTAAAATATGTTTTGTTTTCTGAATTTTTATAATGAGTATTTCTGTATTTGAATTTGGCGCCCAGCAGTTTCACTGGCTGTTGAAGAGGTGGGACGCTAACGTCTCACGTACCCAAGAGAGGTTAAGTGGTTAATTAACCTGCGAGTGTTGGGTAAACACAGTGAGCCCATACAGCTTCTACTAATTGAAGCTCCTCATGCACCTGTGGTTTTGGGATTTTCATGGTTCCAGAGGCACAACCCCCTGATCGACTGGTCTACTGGTTCTATCCTGTCTTGGAGCCCATTCTGCCAAGCACATTGCCTTGAGGTGGTGCAGCCTGCCCTGGGACGTTCTTCTGGGGCTTGGGAAAAACCTCAGTCTCTCCCCGGTTCCCATGGAGTACCAGGACCTGCGGGAGGTTCAACACTCGACTATGCTTGCGCTATTGACCTTCTCCAGGGTACCACACCACCTTGGGTACCACCTTTAACACGACTAAAAAGACCATTTGAGTACCTGGTTATGTCGTTTGTTCGGACAAATGCTCCCGCAGTGTTAATTAATGGGAACCGTACTGTGAGTGACCCTGCCAATGATTTCAGATTCTCTCAGTAATGCAGGCATCGGGGACTTCTGGGGTTCTTCGGAGGAGAAGAAGAAACAGTGGATGAGCGAGTGAGGCTKAGAAGTCGAGGTCCCTGTGTAACTCTCAGGCTGTGACTTCTTKGACTTGCTCCAATAATCCAAGAAGGAAGGTGTCGAACAGGGACTCCAGGACTCCAAATGTATTAAAAATACAAAACCAAAAATACCTTATTTACATAAGTATTCAGACCCTTTGCTATGAGACTAGAAATTGAGCTCAGGTGCATTCTGTTTCCATTGATCATAATTGAGATGTTTCTGCAACTTAATCGGTGTCTGCCTGTGGCAAATTCAATTGGTTGGACATAATATGGAAAGGCACGTACGTCTATATAAGGTCCCACAGTTGACAGCGCATGTCAGAGCAAACATCAAGCCATGATGTTGAAGGAATTGTCCGTAGAGCTCCAAGRCAGGATTGTGTTGAGGTACAGATCTGGGRAAAGGTACCAACAAATGTCTGCAGCAWTGAACGTTCCCAAGAACATATTGGCCTCCATCATTCTTAAATGGAAGACGTTTGGAACCACCAAGACTCTTCCTAGAGCTGGCCACCCGGCCAAACGAGGGAGAGGAGCCTTGGTCAGGGAGGTGACCAAGAACACAATGTTTTCCTCTGACATCGCTCCAGACTTCTTCTGTGGAGATGGAAGAACTCTCACACCATGAGAAACAAGAATCTCTGGTCTGATGAAACCAAGATTGAACTCTTTGGCTTGAATGCACACAGCCAAGGCCATGCAGCAGTAGCTTCAGGACAAGTCTCTGAATGTCCTTGAGTGGCCCAGCCAGAGCCAGGACTTGAACCTGATCAAACATCTCTGGATAGAYCTGAAAATAGCTGCACAGAAACACTCCCCATCCAACCTGACAGAGCTTGAGAGGATTTGCAGAGAAGAATGGGAGAAACTCCCCAAATACAGGTGTGCCAAACTTGTAGTGTCATACCAAAGAATACTCAAGGCTGTAATCGCTGTCAAAGGTATTTCAACAAAGTACTGAATAAAGAGTGTTTTTTTGCAAAAATGTCTACAAACGTTTCATTTTGTGGTTTTGTGTGTAGATTGGTGAGGGGGGAAAACTGTTTAATCCATTTTAGAATTAGGCTGTAACTTAACAAAATGTGGAAAAAGTCAAGGGCTCTGAATACTTTCTGAATGCATTGTAAATCCTGGTGTATATTTTGTTTAGGTCTAGACTTTTTCAATGCTAGATAATTTGAGAAAACCCTGCATTACAACAGAGTTTTATGGTAGAAGCTGAAACATATTTACTGTGTATTCATGACTGGCCTATATGAGGCTGCCCAATAAGAGTTTCTACCCATCTGTGACCAAATACCAGAGCATTTTAACCATCCCTCAGGGATATCTATGTGAGGTCAATGGGAAAACATTTTTACAGTTTTATAATCCTGGGATTGGAGATGTGAATACATTACCCTCATGGGAGCTATGACTTTGATAATCAGTTTGTTGCAGAGGGCTATATGTTTCCTCTTTGCTCAGATAAAGCTTGCTAGCTCTAATGCAACCTCAAAAGTAACCTCAAAAGCTTGTACAAAAAGTTTGTGTTTGTGCCAACCTCAAAATCCTAACAAGATACATTGTGGCAGTATTGTACCATCCACTTTCTTCATTAAGATATTGAAATCTAGTTAAAAGYAATGTACTACATGACTATGCTCTGTGGCTGAGAGCAGGGAAAGATAATTTTGGTGTAATTCATCATTCTACATTGTTGCTTTAGCTCTTTGTCTAGTCCTCTTTGTGACTGAAAAGCTGACATTTGTTAATACATGAAAAGCCCCTATTAGCATTTCTATAACTCTCACACAGTACTGATTTAAAATATGTAAGATAACATTTATGCATGTACCTATTCCTTTGTGTGTAATAATAACACCCTAAAAGGTTAGCAGATATCCATTTCCTGAAATTAGAAGTGACACATTTGCCATGTACTATTATACAAAGCCTTTCGAGGGATATACAGCGAGGTCTGAAATTATTGACAACCTTCATAGAGCTGAGCAATAATGTGTCACGCCTCGAGGGCGCCAGGCTGCCACATCATTACGCACACCTGTCACCATCATTACGCGCATCAGCACATCCTTGGACTCACCTGGACTCCTTTCCTTTGTTGATTGCCCCCTCTTTATCTGTTTGTTCCTCAGTTTGATCCCAGCTGAGCATTAATGTTGTTTTGTTTCCCCTGTCCAGATGCTGTCCGTGCTTTGTTTCATTTCCWTTTTTTATTAAATGTTCACTCCCTGTACTTGCTTCTCATCTCCCAGTGTCTGTCCTCACATAATGACTGTATAAAATAAATAATTCAAATACTGAGCTACTGTATTGTATGATCCAAACAATTGGGAAATTATATTCATTAATACTAATACAATTTGCTCATAGAAAGACATTCATTTTTTTTCTCAAATAGGTAGGGGTCAAAATTGACACCCCTAAAGATTTTATAAATAAAGTAGTAAAGAGTGTAGTTTTTGGTCCCATATTCCTAGCACGCAATGACTACATCAAGCTTGTGACTCTACAWAGTTATTGAATGCATTTGCAGTTTGTTTTGATTGCGTTTCAGATCATTTTGTACCCAATAGAAATTAATGTTAAATAATGTATTGTTTCATTTTGGAGTCACTTTAAATAAGAATGGAATATGTTTCTAAACACGTCTACATTACTCTGGATTGTACCATGATTACGGATAATCCTGAATGAACTGTGAATAATGATGAGTGAGAAAGTTACAGAGGGTCAAAGATCATACCCCCAATACATGCTAACCTTCCCTGTTGTTGGTAATGGTGAGAGRTTAGCCTGTCTTTGGGGTATGATATTTGACATTGTGTAGGWTTCTCACTCATCATTATTAACTATTYTTTAAAGTTTAGATTGTTAAGAAATTGAATAGAAATTTTAATTAAGCCTGATATTGTCAAGGTAAATCAAGTTATGTTAAGGATGTAATTGTGTTACATATTGGTCACATTTCTTCATTTTACAGTCTGCTATTTACCTAGTTTTTACTTTAAAACTACTTACAGCTGAGATCCGTTCACGGGATCGATATGACAACAGTCAGTGAAAGTGCAGGGCGCCTTCCCTCATCACGCGCATCAGCGATATTGGACTCACCTGGACTCACTCATCACCTGTTATTACCTAACCTATATTTATCAGTTCCCCAGTTCTGTTCCCCGCTTCTGCATTGATAGTTTTTTGTTTGTGTTACTCATTTGCTGACGCTGTTCCTGTCTCGTTCCATGTCCGTTCTTTATTAAATGTTTGACTCCCCGTACCTGCTTCGTCTCTCCAGGGTCATTCCATGTGACAGTTTCAAAATATTTACAAACACYGTATGCATTCGTACGCATTTTGCATGCTTTGATTTGAAGTCATACTYTGACCCTCTCATGCTCTAATTAGCATGCTCGGAGCATGGTAGTATGCATTTTGAGAAACACACAACATTCATTTTAAGTGTCGAAAGAAAACWAAATATCCCAAAACGGCCATTACTGAATCAACTACAGCCCAGGTAGGTGGAACATCATGTTAGTTTGTATTCTGAGTTAACTATCCCTTTAAAGATGGTATAGTGTGTGTTTGAAACAAGAACATTTACCCTCAGATGGACAAAGAGGTTTGACGTTGTTTTTGCTAAGCATCCAACTTGCTGTTCGCAAATGGCTTTGAATTACTCTGCAGTATTTTGTGGTATCATCAAATTAATTGCAGTTTTTGACCTTTTCAGTGACATGTTGAAAGAGTCATACAGTAGTTGAGTGTCACAACTAATTTCTACAAAATATAGTTGGTAAATTGGTTTGACTTGACAATGTACACCTGGAGCAATGGATATTCAGGAGAATGGACATTTACAAAATGTTCAGCTGGAAATGTATTCTGTAGACAGTCATCRGATAGATTGGAATAGTATAGGAGATTGTGTGTTCTCTATTCATTCTATTTCTATCTTMAACAAGCAGTTCCAAATATAGACCTACCATTAGTTGAAGATAGCCAATCCAATAGTTTCAGATACATTGTTACTTCATGAGATCTATATTTATATATTTAAAAAATTATTAAGTTACTTTCTGAGAACTGTATTCAAATAGTTTAGAAAAGTTKTCACTACCTGAGATCCGTATTCAAATATTTAAAGAAATAATTAAGTTACTTTCTGAGATCTGTATTCAAATAGTTTTGAAAAGTAGTCACTTTCTGAGATCCGTTTTCAAATCGTTTTGAAAAGTAGTAATTTTTGGGGATCTGTATTCAAATAGTTGTTGTCACCTCCAAAGTAACTATTTGTTCCCTTGGAGAAATAGTTACATTCCACAAAGCATAGTTAAAACTATAGTTATCTCAGGTCTGCTGTATATTGGATAATAAAAAACTCTGGTCGTTGTATTGGGCAGTTCAATGGTGAGAAATATCTCAGTCCCTGGAGCAAAAACGTTGTGCCATCCAGGAGCACGAGTACAGGACATCAATAAGCTTTTGCAAAACATTTTAAATCTGAATCTCTCATAGTTCATGTGGGATTCAATGACATTATGAAGGGCAGCTCAGAACAGCTGAAKATGAATTTTAAAGAACTGATTGGTTCTCTGCTTGACACCAACAAACGCCCCATGATATCTGGCTCTGTGCYCTCCCTAAATCGTGGCATTTAACATTTCAGCAGACTTTTAACCCTCCATAACTGKCTAGAAGACTATTGCAGATCTGTGGATGTAACATTTATCGACAATTTTGATTCACCCAAATCCTTTGGATGGGATTCACCCAAATCCTTTGTGTCCCTGGATCCTTTCACAGCATTATAAGGCTGCRTTGAGATAATGACTTATCAATGACCCAGCTAAGTTAATCCCTACCATTTTGTCGCTGTGTTGCCATAATGCTTCAGCAAATGTGCATTATTCCTGGGGCATTGGAAGACACAATATAAGTAACCTCATGTACAGTGGGGCAAAAAAGTATTGTAGTCAGCCACCAATTGTGCAAGTTCTCCCACTTAAAAAGATGAGAGGCCTGTAATTTTCATCATAGGTAAGTTTGCAGATGACACTACAGGGGTAGGCTTGATTACCAACAACGACAAGACGGCCTACAGGGAGGAGGTGAGGGCCCTCGGAGTGTGGTGTCAGGAAAACAACCTCACACTCAACGTCAACAAAACAAAGGAGATGGTCGTGGCTTCAGGAAACAGCAGAGGGAGCATCCCCTATCCATCGACGGGACAGTAGTGGAGAAGGTGGAAAGTTTTAAGTTCCTCGGCGTACACGTCACGGACAAACTAAAATGGTCCAACATACAGGTAGCGTGGTGAAGAAGGCGCAAGCGCCTCTTCAACCTCAGGAAGCTGAAGAAATTTGGCTTGTCACCAAAAACACTCAAACTTTTACAGATGCACAATCGAGAGCATCCTGTCGGGCTTTATCACCGCTGATACGGCAACTGCTCCACCCACAACCTCAAGAGTTCTCCAGAGGGTAGTGAGGTCTGCACAACGCATCACCAGGGGCAAACTACCTGCCCTCCAAGACACCTACACCACCCGATGTCAACAGGAACGCAAAAAGATCATCAAGGACAACAACCACCCGAGCCACTGCCTGTTCACCCCGCTATCATCCAGAAGGCGAGGTCAGTACAGGTGCATCAAAGCTGGGACCGAGAGACTGAAAAACAGCTTCTATCTCAAGGCCATCAGACTGTTAAACAGCCATCACTAACATTGAGTGGCTGCTGCCAACATACTACTCAATATCTAGCCACTTTAATAATTAAAAATGTAATAAATGTATCACTAGTCACTTTAAACAATGCCACTTTATATAATGTTTACATACCTACATTACTCATCTCATATGTACAGTGGGGCAAAAAGTATTAGTCAGCCACCAATTGTGCAAGTTCTCCCACTTAAAAAGATGAGAGAGGCCTGTAATTTTCATCATAGGTACACTTCAACTATGACAGACAAAATGAGAAAAAAATCCAGAAAATCACATTGTAGGATTTTAATGAATTTATTTGCAAATTATGGTGGAAAATAAGTATTTGGTCACCTACAAACAAGCAAGATTTCTGGCTCTCACAGACCTGTAACTTCTTCTTTAAGGGCTCCTCTGTCCTCCACTCGTTACCTGTATTAATGGCACCTGTTTGAACTTGTTATCAGTATAAAAGACACCTGTCCACAACCTCAAACAGTCACACTCCAAACTCCACTATGGCCAAGACCAAAGAGCTGTCAAAGGACACCAGAATCAAAATTGTAGACTGCACCAGGCTGGGAAGACTGAATCTGCAATAGGTAAGCAGCTTGGTTTGAAGAAATCAACTGTGGGAGCAATTATTAGGAAATGGAAGACATACAAGACCAACTGATAATCTCCCTCGATCTGGGGCTCCACGCAAGATCTCACCCCGTGGGGTCAAAATGATCACAAGAATGGTGAGCAAAAATCCCAGAACCACACGGGGGACCTAGTGAATGACCTGTAGAGAGCTGGGACCAAAGTAACAAAGCCTACCATCAGTAACACACTCCGCCCAGGGACTCAAATCCTGCAGTGCCAGACGTGTCCCCCTGCTTAAGCCAGTACATGTCCAGGCCCGTCTGAAGTTTGCTAGAGAGCTTGGATGATCCAGAAGAAGATTGGGAGAATGTCATATGGTCAGATGAAACAAAAATATAACTTTTTGGTAAAAACTCAACTCATCGTGTTTGGAGGACAAAGAATGCTGAGTTGCATCCAAAGAACACCATACCTACTGTGAAGCATGGGGGTGTAACATCATGCTTTGGGGCTGTTTTTCTGCAAAGGGACCAGGACGACTGATCCGTGTAAAGGAAAGAATGAATGGGGCCATGTATCGTGAGATTTTGAGTGAAAACCTCCTTCCATCAGCAAGGGCATTGAAGATGAAACGTGGCTGGGTCTTTCAGCATGACAATGATCCCAAACCACCGCCCGGGCAACGAAGGAGTGGCTTCGTAAGAAGCATTTCAAGGTCCTGGAGTGGCCTAGCCGGTCTCCAGATCTCAACCCCATAGAAAATCTTTGGAGGGAGTTGAAGTCCGTGTTGCCCAGCAACAGCCCCAAAACATCATTGCTCTAGAGGAGATCTGCATGGAGGAATGGCCAAATACCAGCAACAGTGTGTGAAAACCTTGTGAAGACTTACAGAAAACGTTTGACCTCTGTCATTGCCAACAAAGGGTAATATAAGTATTGAGATAAACTTTTGTTATTGACCAATACTTATTTTCCACCATAATTTGCAAATAAATTCATTAAAAATCCTACAATGTGATTTTCTGGATTTTCTCTCATTTTGTCTGTCATAGTTGAAGTGTACCTATGATGAAAATTACAGGCCTCTCATCTTTTTAAGTGGGAGAACTTGACAATTGGTGGCTGACTAAATACTTTTTTGCCCCACTTTATCTGGGGAGGTTATACAACTATTTGTAGATTGTTGAACGTTTCCAAGAGCACAGTGGTCTCCATCATTGGAAAATTAAAAAATATGGAACTATGCAGACTCTCCCTAGAGCTTTCCTTCCAACCAAACTGCAGCAACGGGCAGAAGGATGTTGGTCAGGGAGAACCAAGAATCCAATGACCACTCTGACAAAACTACAGGAAGCCACGCCTGAGAAAAAACACCTGACAGCATGCCTGGAGTTTGCAAAAAGGCACATGAAAGACTTTAAAATCTTAAGGCAAAATATTCTGTGGTCTGATGAGACAAAACTCTTAGGCCCGAATGCAAACCAGGCACAGCTCATCACCTGTCTAACACCATCCCTACCATGAAGCATGGTGGTGTCAGCGTCAAGCTATGGGGATGCTTTTCAGTGGCAGTGACTGGGATACTGGTAAGGATAGASGGAACAATGTTTGGAGCAAAATGTAGGCAAATCCTTGATGAGAACCTGCTTCAGAGTTCAGAYGATCTTAGACTGGGGCTAACATTTACATTCCAACAAGTCAATGACTCGAAGCATACAGCCAAAGCAACACTGGAATGGKTTCAGAACAAAAATGTGAAAGTCCTTGAATAGCCCAGCCAAAACTCAGACKTAAAACGCATTGAAAATCTGTGGAATGACTTGAAGATTTCTGTTCACTGCAGCCCCCATCTACAGTAATTTAACAGAGYTTGAGAAAATCTGCAAGGAATAATTGGAGTAAATCCCCAAATCCAGATWTGCAAAACTGATACAGACCTACCMAAGAACACTCAAATCTTTTATCACTGCCAAAGGTGCTTCTACAAAGTATTGACTCTGARGTTTGAATACTTAGGTAAATGAAATATTTACATATTTCCTTTTCAATWAAATATCAAAAATGGCCAAAAACACGTTTGTTCTTTGTCATTATAGGGTAATGTGTTTATGGGGTATTGTGTGTACATATATATTMMATTTTGAAWTCAGGCTGTAACACAACAACATGCGGAATAAGAATGATTAAACTAGAAAATCATACACTGCCATTGTAAGTTTCTGTATTCATTTTCTTAGTCAACCTTGTGTTCTGATTCGTTGTCTCTAAAAACCAGAGGCGGTGCTCCTAGTGGCCGGACACTTTAATGCAGGGAAACTTAAATCAGTTCTACCAAATTCCATCAACATGTTAAAGGTGCAACCAGAGGTAAAAAAAATCATAGACCACCTGTAGTCCACACACAGAGACGCGTACAAAGCTCTCCCTCACCCTCCATTTGGTAAATCCAACCACAACTCTATCCTCCTGATTACTGCTTACAAGCAAAAATGAAAGAAGGAAGCACCAGTGACTCGGTCTGTAAAAAAGTGGTCAGATGAAGCAGATGCTAAACTACAGGACTGTTTTGTTATCACAGACTGGTACATGTTCCGGGATTCATCCGATGGCATTGAGGAGTACACCAAACACATCAGTCACTGGCTTTATCAATAAGTGCATTGAGGACGTCGTCCCCACAGTGACTGTACGTACATACCCCAACCAGAAGCCATGGATTAAAGGCAACATTCGCACTGAGCTAAAGGGTAGCGCTGCCGCTTTTAAGGTGCGGGACTCTAACCTGGAAGCTTACAAGAAATCCTGCTATGCCCTGCAACGAACCATCAAACAGGCAAAGCGTCAATACAAGGCTAAGATTGAATCATACTACACCGGCTCCGATGCTAGTCTTATGTGGCAGGGCTTGCAAACTATTACAGACTACAAAGGGAAGCACAGCCGCGARCTGCCCAGTGACACGAGCCTACCAGACGAGCTAAATCACATCTATGCTTGCTTCGAGGCAAGCAACACTGAGGCATGCATGAGAGCATCAGCTGTTCCGGAAGACTGTGTGATCACGCTCTCCATAGCCGACGTGAGTAAGACCTTTAAACAGGTCAACATACACAAGTCTGCGGGGCCAGACGGATTACCAGGACGTGTGGTCCGGGCATGCACTGACCAACTGGCTGGTGTCTTCACTGACATTTTCAACATGTCCTTGATTGAGTCTGTAATACCAACATGTTTCAAGCAGACCACCATAGTCCCTGTKCCCAAGAACACAAAACCAACCTGCCTAAATGACAACAGACCCGTAGCACTCACGTCCGTAGCCATGAGGTGGTCCTCCCATTTTTTGGGGCATCTGAAGCTCATTTCCTGCATTTCTACACAATCCAATATGACCCATTGCCCTTYTAGCCGTCTCTATTTAAAACAACAAAAAGTAAGCAAAAATGGCCACAGTCATCAAGCTAGGTAAGAAATCATTATTAAATATGTTTAAGTGATTGATAAGRCTGAACTAGATCATTGATAATTCAATAACCAATATTGTGTTGCACCTTTAACCAATAGCCTAACAAATGAACAAGTCTTACAAATAAATAAAGTACAAATACTTTTGATTGTTTTTATTAAGACATCCTCTATCAAATTTCACACAGACCACCCAGCCAGCTGGGGCCGCCTGCACACCCGACCCCCACCAGTCTAGTCAATACCTCAACTGTCTCCCCAACACTTCCTTGCCATCTTTTTTTCGTCTCAAGGGAAAGGTTTGGAAAACAAAAGCTTAATAAAAACACACATRCACCTTCACATTAACACACAGAATCAATATACCCTTCATATAATTCATATAATAGGCCTAATAGTAMTGTAGAGCTCTTTTTACTTGCACACAATATAGCTGGGTCACCCCGTCTTGCCCCAAGGGGTCTACGGCCCTGCAGTGCTCCAACCCAACACACCCCACTCAGATTTAGGATCGTAGTGAAACATTCATTATTGGTTTCAGGTGTGTTAGGACAAGGCCAGAGTGACAACCCGACAGGACAGCAGACCCCCAAGGCCAGGACAGAGCAGCTCAGCAGCTAGGGATTGCCTACATATTGTAGGTATCTCCCCTGACGTGGGCATGTTTTCAATACAGACTCCTTTTGTCGTACAGTATTTCAAATAAGGCATTCATAATTTATGAAAGTTGCACAGTATACCCTTAATCCTGTAATAAATAAAATCTAGTGATGCATAACTTGACATTTATTCCATCCATTTTGKGAGGATAACCAACATCCCAATTAATGGCAATGCATTTCTTAGCCGATATAAATGCCAAGTTACACAGTGTCTTCTGATAACAGTCTCCAGAATCAACATTTCCAAGGAAACAAAAATAGGGATAAGGGAGAATCTGTAGACATGCTGAGATAAAAGAACATACTCTTTGCCAGAATTCAGAAAGCCTTCACAAGACCATAATCTATGCAAATATGTCCCCTTTTCTTTTTTGCAAAKCCAGCAGAATAATTAMATTTCTGAGTGCATGATATTCAGTTTCACTGAAAGTACATTCTATGGATGTTCTTAAACTGCAGTAATTTATGTCTGAGATTATATGAACATGACTGGGAAATCTGACATATCTGTATCCATTCTTCATCATCAATAATGTCTTGTGTCATTGGGAAAAGCCTATATCAAACCTTGATAGAGTTTGGAAATCAATTTTAGACGTTCTCAGACTGCCTTAAGAAATACTGAACCAAAATATAAACGCAACGTATAAAGTGTTGGTCCCATGTTTCATGAGCTGAAATAAAAGATCCCAGAAATGTTCCATATGCACAAAAAGCTTATTTCTCTCAAATTGTGTTTACWTCTTTGTTAGTGAGCATTTGTCCTTTGCCAAAATAATCCATCCACCTGACAGGTGTGGCATATCAATAAGCTAATTAAACAGAATGATCATTACATACGTAGGTGCACATTGTGCTGGGGACAATGAAATGCCACTCTAAAATGTGCAGTTTTGTCACACATGTCTCATCTTTTGAGGGAGCGTGTAATTGGCATGCTGACTGCAGGAATGTCCACCAAAGTTGTTGCAGAGAGTTGAATGTWAATTTCTCTATCATAAGCAGTCTCCAACATCATTTTTGAGAATTTGGCACTACGTCCAACAGGCCTCACAACCGTAGACCATGTGTAAACACGACAACCCAGGAACTCCACATCAGGCTTTTTCACCTGGGGGACAGTCTGAGACCAGCCTCCCAGACAGCTGAAGAAACTGTGGGTTTGAACAACCGAAGAATTCTGCACCCACTGTCAGAAACCGTTTCAGGGAAGCTCATCTGCTTGCTCGTCGTCCTCACCATGGTCTTGACCTGACTGCAGTTCTGCGTCGCGACCAACTTCAGTGGGCAAATGCTCACCTTCGATGGCCACTTGCATTTTGGAGAAGTGTGCTCTTCACAGATGAATCCTGGTTTCAACACTACTGGGCAGATGGCAGACAGCATGTATGGCATTGTGTGGGTGAGTGGTTTGCTGATGACAAAGTTGTGAATAGAATGCACCATGGTTGCGGTGGGATTATAGTATGGGCAGGCATAAGCTATGGACAACTAACACAATTGCACTTTAGTGATGGCAAGTTGTGCAGAGATACCGTAACGAGTCCAGAGGAAAAATCTTGTGCCATTCATCCGCCGCCATCACCTCATGTTTCAGCATGATAATGCATGAACCCAGGTTGCAAGGATCTGTACACAAATCCTGGAAGCTGAAAATGTCCCAGTTCTTCCATGGACTGCATASTCACCAGACATGTCACCCATTTAGCATATTTGGAATACTCTGGATCAACTTGTACAACAGCGTGTTCCAAGTCCTGCCAATATCCAGCAACTGTGAAGGGGATGTTTCGCACTGCATGAGGGAAATGATGGTCACACCAGATACTGACTGGTTTTCTGATCTAAGCCCCTACCTTTTTTTAAGGTATCTGTGACCAACAGATGTACAGTCGTGGCCAAAAGTTTTGAGAATGTGTCTTTAGATATTTTTGTCAGATGTTACTATGGAATACTGAAGTATAATTACAGGCATTTCATAAATGTCAAAGGCTTTTATTGACAATTACATGAAGTTGATGCAAAGAGTCAATATTTGCAGTGTTGACCCTTCTTTTTCAAGACCTTTGCAATCCGCCCTGGCATGCTGTCAATTAACTTCTGGGCCACATCCTGACTGATGGCAGCCCATTCTTGCATAACCAATGATTGGAGTTTGTCAGAATTTGTGGGGTTTTGTTTGTCCACCCCCCAGTCTTGAGGATTGACCACAAGTTCTCAATGGGATTAAGATCTGGGGAGTTTCCTGGCCATGGACCCAAAATATCGATGTTTTGTTCCCCGGGCAACTTAGTTATCACTTTTGCCTTATGGCAAGGTGCTCCATCATGCTGTAAAAGGCATTGTTCTTCACCAAACTRTTCCTGGAAGGTTGGGAGAAGTTGCTCYCTTGGAGGATGTGTTGGTACCATTCTTTATTCATGGCTGTGTTCTCAGGCAAAATTGTGAGTGAGCCCACTCCCTTGGCTGAGAAGCAACCCTACACATGAATGGTGTCAGGATGCTTTACTGTTAGCATGACACAGGACTGATGGTAGCGCTCACCTTGTCTTCTCCGGACAAGCTTTTTTTCCGGATGCCCCAAACAATCGGAAAGGGGATTCATCAGAGAAAATGACTTTACCCTAGTCCTCAGCAGCCCAATCCCCGTACCTTTTGCAGAATGTCAGTCTGTCCCTGATGTTTTTCCTGGAGAGAAGTGGCTTCGTTGCTGCCCTTCTTGACACCAGGCCATCCTCCAAAAGTATTCRCCTCACTGTGYGTGAAGATGCACTCACACCTGCCTGCTGCCATTCCTGAGCCAGCTCTGTACTGGTGGTGCCCCGAACCCGCAGYTGAATCAACTTAAGGAGACGGTCCTCGAGCTTGCTGGACTTTCTTGGACGTCCTGAAGCCTTCTTCACARCAATTGAACCGCTCTCCTTGAAGTTCTTGATGATCCGATAAATGGTTGATTTAGGTGCAATCTTACTGGCAGCAATACCCTTGCCTGTGAAGCCCCTTTTTGTGCAAAGCAATATTGACGGCACGTGTTTCCTTGTAGGTAACCATGGTTGACAGAGGAAGAACAATGATTCCAAGCACCACTCTCCTTGTGAAGCTTCCAGTTTGTTATTAGAACTAAATCAGCATGACAGTCAATCAATTGACTGATTTCCATATATGAACTTTAACTCAGTCAAATCTTTGAAATTGTTGCATTTTGCATTTATACTGTATTTTTGTTCAGTGCAGTTTCAATCTTTGAAGCTTCTTGCTTGTCCAGTGTTTGCTGCACAGAGAGAAAACAAGTGTTGTTTCTGCAAAAGTGRACCTGTGCGCTGTCACAGACTGGTCTTCCCTGGCTGCCTGACCCCAATGAGAMCCCTGTCACCATCTGATCCTGTTCAGATGATGAGGCAAATAATTACCTTGGTGTACATTTATACATTATATTATCCATGAATAGAATCAATGGCTCAATAATTGAAATTACCATTATTCCCAGATCCCAGACTGTAGCCTACCTAAATCAAGATTTAACTTTAAATGAATTTACTGATTGTTGTAAAATACTTCAACTGAGCTCCAAAGACTGGTCTTCCCTGGCTGTCTKACCCGCTAGGGACACCTGTCACCATCTGATCCTGCTAAGACATGATGAGYATAGTGTTGTGTACTGACTGTGCACCACAGTGAAATCAAATATAATCAAATGTTATTGGTCAAATACACATACACTACCATTCAAAAGTTTGGGGTCACTTAGAAATGTCCTTGTTTTTGAAAGAAAAGTAAAATTTTTGTCCATTAAAATCGATCAAAAATACAGTGTCGACATTGTTAATGTTGTAAATGAATATTGTAGCTGGAAACAGCTGATGTTTTATGGAATATATACATAGGCGTACAGAGGCCCATTTTCAGCAACCATCGCTCCTGTGTTCCAATGGCACGTTGTGTTAGCTAATCCAGGTTTATAATTTTAAAAGGCTAATTGATCATTAGAAAACCCGTTTGCAATTATGTTAGCACAGCTGAAAACTGTTGTCCTGATTAAAGAAGCAACAAACTGGTCTTCTTTAGACTAGTTGAGTATCTGGAGCTTCAGCACTTGTGGGTTTGATTACAGGCTCAAAATGGCCAGAAAGAAAGAAGAGTGCAAACTAGCTCTAACCATAATAGAAAGAGGAGTGGGAGGCCCCGGTGCACAACTGAGCAAGAGGACAAGTACATTAGAGTGTCTAGTTTGAGAAGCAGATGCCCCACAAGTCCTCAACTGGCAGCTTCATTAAATAGTACCCACAAAACACCAGTCTCAATGTCAACAGTGAAGAGGCGACTCCGGGATGCTGGCCTTCTAGGTAGAGTTCCTCTGTCCAGTGTCTGTATTCTTTTGCCCATTTTAATCTTTTATTTTTATTGGCCAGTCTGAGATATGGCTTTTTCTTTGCAACTCTGCCTAGAAGGCCAGCATCACGGAGTCGCCTCTTCACTGTTGACATTGAGACTGGTGTTTTGCGGACTAAAATAAATGAAGCCTCAGGTTATGTGGTTTCCAGTTTGCACAAAGTCCAGTGTCGTTCCTTAAGGGCCGTTGTGGTATTGGCTTGAATGGGACTATACACGGCTGTGACTATAAACRAAGAGAATTCTCTTGGGAGGTAATACGGTCAGCATTTCATTGTGAGGTATTCTAGTTCGGGTGAACAAAAGGACTTGAGTTTCTGTATGTTATCACAATCTCACCAGGCGTAGCTAATCCTGAAACATACACCCCCGCCTTTCTTCTTCCCGGAGAGTTCTTTGTTCCTGTCTGTGTGATGTACTGAGAACCCAGCTGGCTGTATGGACGGGGACAGTATATCCGGAGAGAGCCATGATTCTGTGAAACAGAGTATGTTACAGTCCCTTATGTCTCTCTGGAAGGAGATCCTCGCCCTGAGCTCATCTACTTTATTGTCCAGAGACTGATCGGAAGCTGTGGATGGTGTGCATGCCTCCTGAGTCAGACTAGAAGTCCACTCCAAATACTTCTTCTCCGCTGGTGGCGTCTTGGAGGAGCCTCTGGGATCATTTCAATATCCCTGGGGATGCGAACAAAGGATCCAATTCGGGAAAGTCGTATTCCTGGTCGTAATGCTGGCAAGTTACCGCCACTCTGAAAACCAAAGGTTCTTACCGGCTGTTTGTAATAACACATAACTTTCTGGGCTAATAATGTAAGAAATAACACACAAAAAACAAAATTCTGCAATGTTGCTTAGGCGCTAGAAGCAGAGCTGCCATGTCTGTCGGCACCATCTTGCCTGTAGAGCTCTTTATACCATGTCAGTGTGAAAAGTAGGAAACTGAGAGATAAATAATGTTGCATTGCTATACTTACTAATAGAAATTCACATTGCACTTCAATCATTTGGCTGCTGGTTTCATCGTTTGATTCAAGCTAGCTCGCTAATGTTAGCCAACTTTTGGTTAGCTCTAGTTAATGGCACAATGGTACATCATCAAATGTACTTCTGTTGAAACGGAACAAAACAAAGGCTAGAAAACATTTCCAAACACACAACAGCTGTTAGATACTGCTACCTGACAGATAGCCAGAAGCTAGCAAGAGCTGAACTGGCTGTGGTAGCTACTAGCTAGCTAACTAGCTGCTAGTAGTTCATTAACTTCAGTCGAGAGGGGATGAAACATTAGCTAAAGTAACATGTCAGTTACAGTACTATCTCAGCACTGGGAAGAAATACTTGTTTTTTCTGTCAAACAGAAGTTGCCTTGCCAGGTAGTCAGTCAACTAAACAGTAGCCAGTTTCTCCTCTGCTTGCTTTAAAAACTCTGAGAAAAAGTGCAACACAGACAGCAGCTGTCTCTGTTCATCTCTCCTTTGCTGGTCCTATACGGCAGCCTTTCAGAAGCTTTGCATTYACACAGTCTGTCCGCACGCTCTGCGCTGTGGTGCCCGTGTGGTCCTTTATCCAGCCGGCTGAAACTGGAAAACACACTACCCGACTGCTCTGAGGCATCCACATGGTTCTAAAGCACGCTGGTGCTGCGTTTTGTATCACAATGATAAAACTGGGGTGGGGGGACAAAAATGTTATTTCAGAATGTGGGGGGGTCATGTCCCCCCTGTCCCCAGTGGAAGTTGCACCCCTGGATTTGAACATATGGATTTTTGTATTTATTTGTAGGCTATGCTACCTATTTAATTATTTAATTTATGGATCAAGCCCTAGCAGTCATTCTGATCAAGTTCCCAATGATCAGTGCTTTCTTTTATTATGTTGCTCTCCAGCGATTCTGAATTTGCGATGCACCCAACTGTTCACATTTTTCTGTGCAATAGCCTTTTTGATTTGAGCATTAAAACGATTATTTGGATATGGACAGTTTGTTTGTTTCTTGGCACCTACCATTTGGATTAGAAATGGCTACCATTTAAGAACATTTGATTACAAGTATTTACCTAGCAAATACTCAGTACTTAAAAAATAAAATAGTAAAATAAATAGTTACCACTCATACATCAACATCACCTACTATATACCTCAGCTGACACACTATATAGCCTTTTCATATTTTTCATAATTTCATAATTAATAACCATTATTAAAAAATCTGCTGGAAATCTGGCGTTTCTATATCAAACAGTTTTGTTATARTTCAGTCTTCTGTGATGTCTATAAACTGTAATATTGAGGTGCAAACAAAAAATGTAATACATTTCAACTCTATATCTGATATGGTACAGGTGTCCATATCCATGTATATGAGGTGTAGACTAAACTGGTTTCAAAGTAGATTTGTTTAAGACTACCAAAAAACACTCTGTGTGATCCTGATTTAGCACACCGCAGTAAAAGGTTAAGGCCTAATTTGACAAGTAATATCACATGACATGCTGTCCACTCAATCGAAATGGGGTAGAGAAAAGGAGCATAAGAAGCTGTTACCTATGTTGAAATCATACCTATTATGTAGAGGTAGGATTCACCAAGTATCGTTATTTTTAAGCTGTATAATTATCATTCTCCTGTAGTGTGTATTCAATTTACACTGAACAAAAATATAAATGCAACATGCAAAGGGTTGGTCCCATATTTCATTAGGCGAAATAAGAAGTCCCGGAAATTTTCCAAACACACAAAAAGCTTATTTCTCTCAAATGTTGTGCCCAATGTTCATTTCTCTAACATAAGCCGCATCCAACTGGCCTCACAACCATAGACCACGGGTAACCACGCCAGCCCAGGACCTYMACATCCAGCTTCTTCATCTGCGGGATCGTCTGAGACCAGCCACACGGACAGTTAATGAATCTGTTGGTTTGCACAACTGAAAGATGTCAGCACCAACTGTCAGAAACTGTYTYAGGAAAGATCAACTTCATGCTCGTTGTCCTCCACAGGGTCTTGACCTGACTGCAGTGCGGCATCATAACCGTGGGCAAATGCTCACCTTCGATGGCCACTGGCACGCTGGAGAAGTGTCGCAAAGATCTGTACACAACTCCTGGAAGCTGAAACTGTCCCATTTTTTTCATGGCCTGCATAGTCACCAGACATGTCACCCATTGAACATGCTTGGGATGCTCTGGATTGACGTGTACGACAGCGTGTTTATGTTCCCATCAATATCCAGCAACTTCGCACAGCCATTGAAGATGAGTGGGACAACATTCCAGAGGTCACAAGAAACAGCCTGATCATCTCTATGCGAAGGAGATGTGTCGCGCCGCATGAGGCAAATGGTGGTCACACCAAATACTGACTGGTTTTCTGATCCATGCCATTACTTTCCACATACAGTATCAGTSCCTATGCAAACAAACCAAATTGCACAACAATTTATGATTGTGTTTATTCAATCCTTCACTACTAAGAAATTAATAATTCCATCTATCAAAACAGTTTCCAATCATAAATGCTTCGCTAAACTGGATGAAGAAATAGAAATGTAAGTCTGAAAACAACATTCCACTGGTCTCATTCAGTCCAAGTTCATTTCTGAGAAGAGAACAGGCAATCAATCCAATAATTAATTAAATGTATCCAAGTCAACTGCTGCCAGAATCTGGAGATAGCTTTTAAATGTCTTTGTTTACAACAGTAAGGCGAGTAAGGTCTGAATACAGTTATTGGAATGCTGTGGGTGAAATAGACTAAATGATTGGTAACTCCCACAGCGAATTGTCCAATAAAGTGCAAGCGGGAGACATGTCACATGGATCTGTCAACTGACTGGTCTACCTCTCAGCTAACCCAGTCTGAGACTGCTTCAAGTCTCCAAGGCCTGGTGGTAATTTTGAGCCTCCCTCACTGGTGTGTTAGAAAACATTTGGCGATCACCTGATCATGAGCAAAGTGCAGCGATTGCAGATACATCTAAAGCCAGTTTTAGAGGCAAAACATATGAAGAATGAATGAATGAAATTCATTAAGGGGAGGGGATTTGTGTTTCACAGTATTTTACTGTAATTAAAAGGGATTGCTGCAAGCAGGTTGGCTGCTAGGTAAAGTGTTTAAACATAACAGCATATTAATGAATATTTGATGTTTTATATAACTTGCACTTCTAGAGTCCAAAGGCTTCCAAACTGGCAGTGACTACAGGGCAAACAAGACCAAAAAGACATGGCAAAATGCTCAACCATTTAAGGTTTAAGACTTGCTGCCACTTCAATATGTCCCTTTTATATATATATTTTATGGCTCACTGTAACCACATAGAAGCTAAATTGGTACAGCATTCTTGGTGCAACATTCTCGACAAATATATGGTATTACAGGGCACTTTTAAAAATATGTTAATGAGTCATAAAACAACAATACCATGCACCCACTAGTGGTCAAAAGGTTTTTGGCGCGCCAAAGATATGGGACGGTACTGAATTCTGTGGGGTGGAATTGCAGTACCATTTGAAATATAGCAATTTTACCACAATGCACCATAATTTGGGAAAACCTGTCTTAGACTGCAGGTCCATTGGACGCCGGTTCAAGTAGCCCATGTAGGCTACGTGCAGGCTACAGCGCGTCTCGTGTGAATTGTTATGTGGATTACAATACATTTACATATTTGTAGGGGGTAGATGTATATATCTTCAAGGCGTGCTTCTACACCTGCATTGCTTGCTGTTTGGGGTTTTAGGCTGGGTTTCTGTACAGCACTTTGAGATATCAGCTGATGTACGAAGGCCTATATAAATACATTTGATTTGATTTGATTTGATTTGAAGCAATAGGCAGAATAAATTAACGGTGGCTTCAGTGCCTGTGTGGTCCAGCGGTTACAGCCGGCATACATATGCCACAATAGGCATGGGATTGACTCTCAGCTCAATTAAATCGTCTTTGGATAGACTCAAATGCATGAACATCTTGAAAGCATTATGACATTAAATATTAAAGTTACACATTACATGCTTTCAATCCACAACAAGGTTGACTTTAAATGGTGGCATCAAACTGGGCCTATGCGACTGTTGCTGGTGCTTAGCAATGGTCATCTCACCTATGTAAGGGCCATCCACACCCAAGATCATAACCATATTGACAATTTATAGCCTAATAATAAAACATTGGCGAGCATCCACACTGGAGGAAAGTTTTTTCGATCTACAGTAGGCCTAAATCTGTCAATCAAATGATGGCCAAAATGAGCTYATCAACTCAGCCAGGGAAACAAAAATACAAGTTTTTCACACCTTTGATCATGTGACAATGGATAGGCTAACGGGTATCATACAGAATGTAGTGGAATATAATCAAATATTAAGGTGCCTATTGCAACCATTGATGGCACTAGATTATCGCCAGCTGATGTCTCATCGATGCGTGCTAAATTCACCTGCACTGCTGATCTCACTTGCAACCATTTTTGGTCACCTCATTACCGCTCCCTAAAAGATGATGTTGGTGTTACCTTAGCAACCATACTCTTTCAAGATATGTTAGCCGTTTGGTTGGTATTATCATTGGAACAACTCAGTCCTTTTGAACAGACCAAGGGGGATTTATCTATTTGACAAGCAGTCCATACAATAGAAACACAGTATTTCCTCATTTAACATAGCAAATCTACTGTGGCAATTTACCCGACACTTGGTTTGAATGGAAACTAGTGTTGGTATAGCCTACTGTTATTACTTTATTTCTTTCCTATTTATGTTATCCATTAAATACAACTGTCTTTAAAATAAAAGTGTGTGGTGTGGTCATTTCCTATCAAGATTAGGGGTAAAAAAAATGTAATGAGTAACTAAATCAAGGGCTCTATGAAATGTATCGTTGAAGTGTTTGCGCAGGCATGTGYAGCAGTCACCATGAATGCAGTGTTCACCATGAATGCAGTCTCCGCTAAGGTGGAAGCAATGCCTTTCAATTTCAATCATGTAGTAATGCTGAATTAGTCAACCAGGGCAATTTAGTTATTTATGCCAAGAGGGAGTGGGCTGCAATCAAACCCACACTGACACTTTCATGTGCATGCTGAAGGCAGCAGCCCTAACCAATAGACCATTCACAGGCCATGGTTAAACTCAATGTTGACAGTTGATTCCTAACCTTAGGTAAGCTATAAACCTTAAGACATCCTATTTTTCGATAATACATGTATGTACTGTACTGTAGATTTTTTTTAAATAGGCTACTTTGTGTGTTATAAAATCAGAGTCGTTCTCTTTCATGCGCCATTGTACTCCATTTCGTATGCTACCTCACTATTCTCATCTTGTCTTTACATCTGATATTATACTGTGCAATTAGTTTTGGCTACAGTAGGATATATAGTTGAGGTGTAGCCTACTGTACAGCTGCATTTGAGATACATATAACAGTTGTGTTTCTTTGTAGCTCAGTTGGTGCTATTAATGCCAGGGTAGTGGGTTCAATTCCCACAACCACCCATACATAAACTGTATGCATGCATGACTGTTGTAAGTTCTGTAAATATTTTCTTAGTCAACATTGTGTTCTGTTTCTTTGTTTTCTTGAACGTAGCCCTGTCTTTCTTTTTTGTTCATTGAGTTCACCTGCGTTAGTTACTCACCTGGTCTCATCAGCTCCTTATTTAGTTCAGTTCATTCTGTATGTGCCTTTGTGAGGCATTGTTCATTTTGACTTCACTAAGCCTTTTCCTAGCTCGTTTGTGAGAACCAGTTATAGCCTTCAGTCCTAGTTTTGATTCACCTGGCTGTTTGCCTACCTGTGTATGACTATTGCCTGCCTTTGACCACGATTCCTGCCTTCTACGAAGGTGCAAAAAACACCGGCCGCGMTCTGCGCCTGAATCTTAAAATGCTTCTCCCTGAGTATTCATTACACCTGTAAGTTGCTTTGGATGAAAGTGTCTGCTATGTTGCATAGTGGAGACCAATATCTATCTTGTTTTAGTYACAGTATTAAGCTATATTAAACTATGGTTGTTGAGGAGTATGGATGCATTTCAGGTACATTTGAATGTTGCAGTAATAGGACCTAAAGGCCTGCAGTAGCAGCAGGATATTTATTCATATTCTATCTGGTGCTTTAATGTTTGATAGCTGGGACTGGTCTGCATGATTCCAGGGCATGGAAAGAACGAGAACTGCAGGTTTTCAGACTCATTTGAATTTCCTGAGACGCAAGACATTTTTCTGTGACAAAAACGTGATCAAATTAAGATCCGACATCTGTAGGAGCAATATGAAAACGACCCCGTTCTTATTCTCAAAATACCATGGGAGCGAAGACGGGTCCTGGCCTTTTAAAAAGGCTGCCGGTTGCCGCCCTGCTGAGGCTTTAAGTGACAAAATTTAATTCACAGCACATCAGTCAGGGGGAGCACAGAGGGACTGTGCTGCCATCATGCGCGAGAGACACTGCCATTAGCCAGCCAAGAATCCCCACCCCCCCTTTAGCAGCCAGGAGTTCCTCACGGGTCAGAGGCTGGCTCTGTGAAATGTGTGGCAATGGACTGTGAATGTCTTGAAGGCAGGGAAGACATTTCAGAGGCAGATCAAGTCTACTGCAGGAAAGAGAGAATGACTAAAATATCCAGAGTTAGAAGCAGCAGTGGACGTTGACATCAAAGTAGTACTCTGTGGTACCAGGGGTCTGGTTACAATCGCAATGGTTCAGCAGATTGATTGCTTGTGGTGAATATATCCAACTAAGTAGGCTACATTTGGCCTACATTTATTAAACAAAAGCTGCTAGGTATTTGATGTATACACCGACTGTAAATCCTCAAAGATAAGAGCATCTGCTACAGAGCCATAATATAAGTACATTTATGTTTATTCAATAGTTTCTATATTCTCGACATGCAACATGACATTGTCATTTGGATATGCAGGCAACACTTTACGTTACAGCACTATTACTACTGACATTTACTCGGTATTGAGAAATTACAAAATATTGGCACATTCTGGTAATTAGTTGAAATTGAATGAATTGGCCAGTAATAGAGTATCACACTATGAGCCATAATACCCAWAAAACCTAGCGCTCAAACAAGGAAATGGTTCCAATACTTTTTCCATCATTCATTTTTCCCTTAGGGGAAATATGTAACGGATTTCCTCTTCGTCTGAGGAGGAGTAGCAAGGATCGGACCAATGTGCAGCGTGGTAAGTGTCCATGATGAGATATTTAATAAATCAACAGAACACTGAACAAAATAACAAAAGTACAAACAAACAACCAAAACAGTCCCATATGGTGCAAACACTAACACAGGAAACCACCACCCACAAAACACAATAGAAAACAGGCTACCTAAATATGGCTCCCAATGAGAGACAACGACTGACACCTGCCTCTGATTGAGAACCATACTAGGCCAAACACACAGAAATATAACAACAGAACAAAACATAGAAAAACAACATAGAATGCCCACCCCAACTCACGCCCTGACCAACTAAAATAAAGACATAAAAAAGGAACTAAGGTCAGAACGTGACAAAATAAGGGCTGTGTTTTGTGTAGGCTTACCCTGGCGTGACRTTTTCATAACTGGGTAAATCGCTCTCAGACAAGGTGACTTTAATAAATATATTTGTAACAAGGCACACCCTGTCATTAACAACTGGTTATTTTCTATGAGTTATTTCTGTGTTATAACCTGGCTCTAAGGGTTGTCATGACGTTGCCTCTTTGGGTACAGCGAGCACCATCCCCCTCTCTCTGTCTCCTACAAYCAGGCTGCTGTGGTCAGAGAGGTCGTAAATTCCTGGAGGAGATTATCTCCTCATGGCCACAGTATAGAGAGAGAGTGAGTTTTCATAGAGAACAAAGGAAGTTCTGCCACCTCACAGAACTTGAGGTCCGAACAACATTTATGTTCTGGAGAAGGTATAAAAGATCGGTGAAGAATCCAGCAACAAACTGGTCCGTTTGGTACAATTTTGTGAAACTCATGGGAGACAATATGGCCACATTTCCATAACACTGTTTATACAATAGCCTCGGATATGAGGCTTACATCTAATTGTTGTATAAGATGAATGAGTGAGGATGATACTGTTTGTGAAATTGTGTAATGTGATTTTGGACTGTTTAATGAAGGAAAYTCCAATTCCACTAAATCAGAGGACCGCCCATGAGCACAGTTATGGTCTTGTGTCCTGTGACAGGSCCTTTTCTGCTCTTCCGAATAAAACCCCCACCCGGGTTTTCTATCACCAGACCGAGCTTACCTCAATTACTAGATGGCTAAAGGTTGCAGACCAGCTTACCAYGAGAGGGCCAAGGTTTGAKTAGAGACCATAAACCTAAGGTTTGAGTAGATGGCTGAATGTTTTAACCATACCACGTGGTTAAACTCTTAGACTATCGATACCGACAGAWTAAGAACAAGTATTTGATATTAATTACTAGTCTGCAGCTAGGAATTCGGTATCATTGAACGCGAAGACCGACAACTGTCGAAACATCTATCCTATAACGACATGAATGAATGTCACTCTGAACTATCCATTCTAACCACGACAGAGAGAGAGAGAGAGCGGACAAACTCTCCAACAGAAACTAACTTTTCAACAGAGATCCCGACGACACACTGAGCGTTAATATATATATTGATTGCAATTGCTCCCGAATGAGTGAGCGTTCATGTGCAAAGGATTAGCATTTKAATTGTTATAATTATCAACTTTGTAGTGTCTCATCTCAGTTGACCCCCTCTTCCCTTTTTGTCCACCAAGCCGCGATACCGGTKTAGCCCACTAGGGCACATTTCTCCTATCATTTCCTTGTACCCATATCTACTGTTTGTTATGCATTTCTGTGAATTACTTAGTTAGTAAATACATGATTTTAAGACAATTGATGTATGGATGACTCATAGTGAAGACTGGGTTCGTGCAGATAACCAACATGTCAGAGCTTCTAGGAGTACTGGGTGGAGGAGTCAAGCGCAGAGAGCAGGTTAGTTCAAGACGTGGATTTTTATTCCTGTCGACAGTAACAACGGTCATGCCCAACACAACGGGCGCATGAAAAATCCCAGTCCAAACACACAGGACTAAACTGTCCGGAAAATAGCTTCCACATAAATACCAACACCAAATAACAGAAAACAAGCCCGCACAAAAGCCTACTGCCCTTAAATAGCCTACCCACAAAACTAAACTCAAAACAGGTGCACCCAATCTGCCCAAACTAACAGAAACAAAAAGAAGGGAATCGATGGCAGCTAGTAGGCCGGTGACGACGACCGCCGCCCGAACAGGAAGAGGCACCATCTTCGGCGGGATTCGTGACACAACAATTTACAACGTTTGGAATGAGACTAACGTGAGGTAAATAATAATTCATTAATTCATTAATTCGAAGACTAATTGATCAGATATTAAATATCTGAAAGTTATATTAGGAAAATTATAACTTTAATCTGAATATTTTCACAAAATGACTTTTAACAAGGCACACCTGTTAATAGAAGTGCATTCCAGGTGACTACCTCAAGCTGCTTGAGAGAATGCCAAGAGTGTGCAAAGGGTGGCTACTTTGAAGAATCTCAAATATAATATAAATATATCTTGATTTGTTGAACACTTTTTTGGTTACTACATGATTCCATTTGTGTCTTAGTTTTGATGTCTTGACTATTATCCTACAATGTAGAAAATAGTAAAAAATTATGAAAAACCCTGGAATGCGTAGGTGTGTCCAAACTCTTGAATGGTACTGTTGTAAGGTTCTGCATTTATTTTCTTAGTCAACCTTGTTTTCTGTTTTGTTGTGTTCTTAACTTCTTTCAGCTAGGGGGCAGAATTTTTKGAAAAATAACGTTCCCAAGGTAAACKGACTATTTCTCAGGTYCAGATGCTAGAATATGCATATAATTGACAGATTAGGATAGAAAACACTCTAAAGTTTCCAAAACTGTCAAAATATTGTCTGTGAGTATAAGAGAACTGATTTTGCAGGCGAAAACCTGAGGAAATCCAACCCGGAAGTGCCTTTTATTTGAARRAATCCCTGTTCCGTTGCCTGCCCCTCCTCCATTTAAAGGGGTATCAACCAGATTCCTTTTCCAATGGCTTCCTCAGGCTGTGACCAGGCTTTAGACATAGTTTCAAGCTTTCATTTTGAAAAATGAGCGAGATTTTTCAAAACGCGTCAGGTGTCCTTTGATTAGTTCCTGCGCGCGAGAGATGAAGCTCGACATTTTCTTTCTCTGTAGTATTGAATAGGTTACCGTCCGGTTGAAATATTATCGAATATGAATGTTAAAAACAACCTGAGGTTTGATTATAAAAAACGTTTGACATGTTTCTACGAACATTACGGATACTTTTTGGAATTTTCGTCTGCCTTTCAGGACCGGAACGAGCCTGTTGTTTTCTGAACATAACGTGCAAACCAAWTGGCGGATTTTGGTTATAAAACWMATCTTTATCGAACAAAAATAAAATKTATTGTTTAACTGGGAGTCTCGTGAGTGCAAACATCCAAAGATTATCAAAGGTAAGCGATTCATTTTATTGCTTTTCTGACTTTCGTGACCAAGCTAATTTGGGGCTAGCTGTTCTTACTGTTTTGTCTAGTGATTGATAAACTCACAAACGCTTGGATTGCTTTCGGTGTAAAGCATATTTTCAAAATCTTACACGATAGGTAGGTTAACAACAAGCTAAGCTGTGTTTTGGTATATTTCACTTGTGATTTCATGATTCTAAATATTTTTTGTATTATTTTTGAATTTGGCGCTCTGCAATTCAGCGGTTGTATACGAAAATGATCCCGCTAAAGGGATCGTGCGGCAAGACATAGCCGTGTTTCTTGTGTTCTTGAACGTAGCCCTGTCTTTCATTTTTGTTCATTGAGTTCACCTGTGTTAGTTACTCACCTGGTTTCATCAGCTCCTTATTTGGTTCAGTCATTCCTGTATGTGCCTTTGAGGTATTATTCATTTGGACTCTACTAAGCCTTTTCCTAGCTCATTTGTGAGAACCAGTTATAGCCTTCAGTCCTAGTTTTGATTCACATTTATTTGCCTACCCGTGTATGACTATTGCCTGCCTGTGACCACGATTCCTKCCTTCTGCAAAGGCGAAATAAACACCTGCCGTGCACTGCGCGTGAATCTACACCTTTTTCTCCCTGAGTATTCRTTACAACTGTAATTCAGATAATGCATGWCCTAACAAGATGCCCAATTTTGGCAAGTAAAAATGTGGCCACACAGAATAGCGAACGCATTTTAAGGTGCTATGCCCTTATTAGTCCCATATTGAGACCAATTTTTAAGAGCCAGTTTCTTGTGTGACTTTCTTGTGTGGCTCTTTATTATGGCTAACAATGAAGATATTAATGATTGACCAGTAATATGTGACTTATAATGTTTGAATAAGAAAATACTTAATTAAGGCCTAATACATGACTAATAACATTGAATAAAGACATTATTAGCTGCTTATATACACACTTAAATGACTMATTTTAAAACTGAAAGCCAAATTCATTCAATTCAGTTTCAATTCAAATTCTAGCTCAATTTATTAATTCAATAACTTAATTTGTGCATTATATATTGAAAATGTTGAATACAACTCAATATCTAAATACATATTCAAAGATATTGAATTCAAATACAGTTTCCGTTATATCGCGCCATAGATAAACAACAGAATCATTAGATATCCAATTCACATCCACAGCCCACAGAATGTTGGGTTCTATTTGTGGAATTTCAATAAGGGGACAACAGAATCTTTCACCATTTAGCCAATTATTTTTACACAACATCTCTGTGGACAAGCCTCTGGTGACAGATAACCTATTGCTCTTTATACAGCTTTCCACTATTTTCTGTATGTCAAATACCCAATTCACTTCTTAACCTACATKTGTCGTTTCCTGATTTAAAAAATGGGGGGATTGTGTTGGGTAAGGGAGAGAACATTTTGAAACGTTGAGGAACAACCTAAACATGTCCCCCAAAAAATGCAGTTTTGGCCAATGCAAAACATTTTGATATTGTGCTCTACTGACCCAATGCTCATTGTCCATTCTACCCAGATAAACCTAGTTGTGGACAATGAATGTATTATAATATATGTATAAAACTCACAATATTTCACATTTCACAGAAGCCTTCATTTATGTTCTAACTGTATTATTCATCCTTTTATGAATACATTGCAATATTTCACAACTCATCCATTTTAATTCAAGGTTAAGGAATATTCTTCATGCACATGCAAGCGTGAGATACCAGATGACCATCCACACAAGGCCTTTTGCCACTATCCAGTGCATACAGAATTCCCTGTGACTGCCCATACCTGTCTGAGCATTTTACCTCTCCATTAGGAAAACATGTACTGCAAGGACAGAGTTTGTCTCTGTTGGCTTATAGGACTGAAGGTCATGGCAGCAATTTATAGCTTGAGGTAAACTGCTCTACTGAGTGCCCCTCAGAGGGAAAGAGGCAGTCATAATGACCTAAATGCAGCATTATTTGTGTCCAAACTTCTGATTACATTACACTACATCMTATCCTTGGTGTTCTTGAAAAGCAGCAGAAACGTCCCTTACCATGCACTAAGGAACATGGTTTTACCTGTTTAATCAACCAACATCACTCATCCATAGCCATACCATATTCATATGTAAGTGTCACCTGTACAGTACTCCCTATGTCTCTGCTTTCGTTGAGTTCCCCCATTCAAACTGACAAGTTCCTTGAGAATGTCAGCCTCAGAGCACAATGGAAGTCCCTCTCTTTAGAGGAAACACTCACAGCCATCTATCCATCCTCCTTGACATTGTTACTTTATCCCTGGTTCAATAACATTTTAAATTCTCTGAAGTGGGGAAGCCACTTCAAATCCACTCAGTGTTTCCTTTTTTCGCATAACACACTTAATGCCTTATCAATAGTGCYATGGGGGCTCTGAGGGTTCACCACAACGTGACACATTCAGAGAAGATAAACAGTTTGACACCCGTGACATAACTGCACTTCCCCGGTAAGAAGATCAATTAGAGCAGAGTTGAAAATATCTAGATCCTATCTCCAGCATACAATGCCAATTGGRGTCACAGTGCTAACCCCAAAATGTACTTTTTTCTGGGATAAAGGTACTGGCATTAAGTTGTGTAAAGAGCTATATTATATGCTCAAGCTTAAGGATAGTGATAATATATTTATATGACAAAAAAGGGGTATTCTAAGAACAATCTTGCGATTTGGTTTTAATAGCCCTGATTAGCCAACAGTGAAGCAAATGGAGTTTCTCAGTATGGAATCATACTTGAACTTATCAGTTAGGTCATGTGTGTGGACTCCTCGATGGATATTGATTTCATATTTCTCAGATGAGAAATACCTTGACTACCTTGAGCCCCTTCAATCCTCRGCAGGTAAACCTCGACATGAATTGAAATGAATCAAAATCACAGCACCCTTCAGTAGTGGCCCAATGAACAAGCAGCATAGCTATTGCCTTCATGTGACAAGTCTTTTACTACTAATAAAAAATACCTACAGGTAACTGCCGAAATAAAGGAAATACCAACATAAAGTGTCTTAAGGTTCTCTCCGCCATTTGCTGGTTGCAAAAATTCAAATAGTTTGCCTAATTTCAGTTTGTGACAAAACAAGCAATACATAGTGTAGAGAATCATTGCACCATCTAAACCGCTRTGAAATGTATTGTGAATAACCAAACATATTGTGTTTTCAGCTGTTTGAAGCCGGTGTACAAAACCAAAAGTAAAACAAAACTTAAGAACAGGAAGCATAGAAATAGAGCACATAGAACATATCTGCCACTTCTTAGACTTGCTTTCAATAGGAATGACAGATCTGTGCCTCACATTTTATGTGACTTTGGTCGGGTCACTCAAAAAGTTACATACTGCAGCTTTATTAATGTGTTGGGCCGCCACGAGCCAGAACAGCTTCAATGCACCTTGCAAAGATTCTACAAGTGTCTGGAACCCTATTGGAGGGATGTGACACCATTCTTCCACGATAAATTCCATCATATGGTGTTTTGTTGACTGGTGTTTTGTTAGTAGKGTTTTGTTGATTGTGGTGGAAAACGTTGTCTTAGGCGCAACTCCAGAATTTCCCATAAGTGTTTAATTGGTTTGAGATCTGGTGACTGAGATGGCTATGGCATATGGTTTACATTGTGTTCATGCTCATTAAACCATTCAGTGATCACTCGTGCCCTGTGGATGACAGCATTGTCATCCTATGGGGGCATAGCCATGGTAACCAAAATAATGGCCTACCCAGCATTTTATACATGACCCTAAGCATGATGGGATGTGTGGAAGCGACTGCTTTCAATATCCCTCATTTACTMATTTCCATTATTTTGGCATTTACCTGATTAGAAGTCTTTGACTTTATGTTGTTGATGGATTAACTGTGGGGTAGCAATAGCATTGAAATCAAAGTATGTACCATCTTACCTCAACACATTTTCTATGCATTAATTAATAAACTAAGGCCATCTCTGAAGACCAAAAGACATCAAGTAATCATGTATTCTTATTAACTAATGAACAGATGCAGAACAGCAGCATCTCGTCACGCCCTGACCTTAGTTCCTTTTTTATGTCTCTATTTTGGTTTGGTCAGGGCATGAGTTGGGGTGGGCATTCTATGTTTTCTATTTCTATGTGTTTGGCCTGGTATGGTTCCCAATCAGAGGCAGCTGTCTATCGTTGTCTCTGATTGAGAACCATACTTAGGTAGCCTTTTCCCACCTGTGGTTTGTGGGTAGTTGTTTCCTGTTTCGTGTCGTTCACTCTCTTTGTTGTTTTTTGTCATAGTGTTCAGTTTATTTAATTAAATTACAATGAACACTTACCACGCTGCGTGTTGGTCCGATGATTCCTATTCCTCATCATCAGACGAAGAGGAGAGTCGTTACACATCTAAGAAAATGTMAAATTCAACTACAGTCAAAGTGCTCAGGGAAACCACTTATATGCTTTCCAGGCTGAAACAACTACCCAAACATTGCCCTGTTCTCCCCGCTTCAAAATCTGGAARACTGGCCAATAGTTTCTACCCTCAGACCATCGGGCTTCTGAGAAGCCACCATTAGTCAGCYACCTGCTCCCCCCTTCCCCTGCTAATCCACCTATGGACATTTTCCCCCACACACACCCTCAACTGTCACTTAACTTACATGCTGCTCCCTATGGACATTTACCACCCACCTCCCGAACTGACTTTACACTATGCCCCCACCTCAACAACATTCATCACTGTTGCAGTTGTTAATGTCTATATTATCGTTTTTTAAAATAATAACTTTGATAGTTTTTATTTCATTTGGTTCACACACCCCTCAATAGTCATGCTGCTCCCCCTATGGTCATTCCTCACAACCACTAAACAGTCTTTACTCTGCCTCCACCCCAATGGACATGTTTTTTTTAATCACTGCTACAGTTACGATGTATACAGTGCTACTTCTATTTCTATTGTTCTTGTTTTGTATTACCATTTTTATTATCTTATTTAACTTAATACTGCATGTTTTTCACTGTACCCTGCAATCACACCTGCAACCCTGTACATGTGACTATTAAACACTATGAACCTGAATCTCTGAATCTGAATCTGATTTGAATGTATTAAACTGATAAGTGTCTGCTAAATGACTCAAATTAAATTGTAAAGTAAAAACTTAACAAAAATATAAATGCAACATGATCATTACACAGGTGCACCTTGTGCTGCAGACAATAAAAKACACATCTAAAATGTGCAGTGTTGCCTCACAACCACAGACCACTTGTAACCACGCCAGCCCAGGACCTCCACATCTGGCATTTTTACCTGATACCAGCCACCTGGAGAGCTCATAAAAATAAAACCCTTGTTCGGAAAACATATTCTGATTGGTTGGACCTTTCTCCTCTGTGGGTGGGCCAGTCTCCCAAGTGGGTGGAACTATGGTATGCCCTCCCAGGCCCACCCATGGCTGCAACCCTGCCCAGTCATTTATTTATTTCAATTTACTGATTTCCTMATTTGAACTGTAACTCAGTAAAATCGTTGAAAATGTTGCATGTTGCGTTTTATATTTTTGTTCAGTTTSTTTTGAGAACAGCCTCTTTAAAATGTAATAGGCACCAATTCTGATATTAACAACTGAAGTGTCTAATCCTAGATCTTCATTCCACTCTGTGATTAAATATTATTTCATGGGATCCCCTATGAGTGATATACATTCTCAAATGTGGATGGTGAAAGAATATAACATCATTACACGGGAATCATTTTGTATTGTAGATTGAGAGAACACACTCACAACAAGGTTGTTGCTTGTTAATGTTTGCTGAAACAATGCCAAGGTGTTTACGTCTGCTAAACGGTATACTTATAACACAACAATAAACGTATTACTCACAGTACATGCTGGGACTGCAGCTCAACCTCTTTCTACAGAGAATGTTTTTATAAAAAAAAAATGTACCCTTGTTTAACTATGCAAGTAATTTAAGAACAAATTGTTATTTACAATAACGGCCTAGGAACAGTGGGTTAACTGCCTTGTTCAGGGGCAGAGCGACATATTTATACCTTGTCAGCTTGGGAATTTGATCTAGCAACCTGTTTGGTCATGTTTCGGGGAGGACGCATGACTCGACCTTTGCCTCTCCCGAGCCCGTTTGTCACGCGGGACTAGGTGGGTGAAGGAATCAGACGAAGAGAGTTCCACTTGGGAAAAGTGCTCCTTTACTATTGCACACAAAAAAAATGAATAAGCCCAAACATACAGGGCGCAGCGAACAACTTGAATAACCCAAAACACAGGGTGCCAAGTAAAAATAATACACCTCTACCTAAAACACACACACGTAACATAAAGACAATCCCGCACAAAACAAGGGCGGGTCTACCTACTACATATAGGGAAGCTCATTAACCGAAAACAGAAACACAGGTGAAACTAATAAGACAAAACAAACAGTGAAAACAGCCTACCTAAATATGGTTCCCAATCAGAGACAACGTAAAACACCTGCCTCTGATTGAGAACCATATCAGGCCAATAATACACACCTAAACCAATGAAACACAAAACATAGAATATACCCACCCAGCTCACGTCCTGACCAACTAAACAAAGACTAAACAAAGGAAATAAGGTCAGGAACGTGACACCGTTGGGGAGTTGCAGCAATGATACAAGATTGCAATTGGATATCACGAAATTGGTGAGAAAAAGGGKGTAAAAACAAAATAACAAAAAATGCTGCCAATCCAATGGTCTTTCAATGATGCATTGGGTAACTACACAATTGTACTGCAAACTGTTTTCTTAAGATACGTAAGATCCCATTAGAGTGAACCGTAGGCAATTTTTTCTCCTCTAATATGTTTAGGACTGTGGTATATCACCTTGCACTATAGACATGCTGAAGGGGAAACCTCTGCCTCAAGCATATTTTTTTGCATAAAATACTTMATATCTGCCTCAGCAGACTTTATCAAAACAGAGAGTTGTTTAATAAAGTTCAGTTGTAATTGATTCCATGATCAGTCAAGCTTGAACTTAAAGGTAATATCTTTACTTCTTATACCTTTATCAATATAATCACTGCATCTATTTTCTTGGCAAAGAACATTTTTTTTGAAGAGGCTAATGTATTGGTCAAGGTTACTCTGATAAGCTTACTCATGTTTGCCCTTACATTTCCCTTAATGTAGGGCTACACATCTGATAACGCCTCTCTGTTGGAATCTTCTTTGGTACTGTAATTACATTCGGGATAGACCAACATTGGCATGCAACTATGAAACTTCTATTAATTGTTGAATACAGGCTTGAAAAGGGATAGCTCCGTTAAATCATCATTCTTTGTGCCATTTCCTGCCAAGACGGTGACAAGAAGAAAAAGAAAAAAGAGGGCGAGGAGCTTTACTATTCAATAGAATATTATAACGAAGCATGCATATTTCCCATGATGTGCCCAGTGATCTATGAATCATAACAAAGGTTAGCGGGCTGTGGCCCCTGGGGAATTGCCTCTGGGGACCATGATTTTAGTACTAGGGCTCGGGCCTGCATCATTCTTGCACCAGCATTGTTCAGACGGAGGAATAACACTTAACAAAAAGTAAGATCCTTTGTTTGGCAGCCTTTGTCTCTTGGACACACTAGATCGTAATGGCTTTCAGAAATCAATCAATTCAATCATTTCAATAAATTCAATAAATGAAACCGACTGAAACACTCATAGGTCTACCGTACAGTACAAAACATTCCCTGATTTTCCCGGATTAGAGCAGGAAATCCGGAATCCTATAACCAGGATTTCTGGAAAAYCATAGAACTTATTGAAAGTTCACGGATATTTGCGACCCTAGCTATCAGCGTTGTGTGTTCTCTCCATCCAAGTATAATCCGAGCGCATAGCTTATTAGACATGAATCAATCTAATAGAACACTTTTTCTTCTCATTATAGGTGACGAAGTTCCTTTTATATACATCGGTTTATGGTGTGTAATATAAGGTGTGGTGGCGACCCTAACATACTTGCATATTAGTCACTATAATTCCAATGTGTATGCCTCCATTGTTGTGTTGTTGTGATTGTTTGGGAGTGCTGGCTTTAATCAATACTTCACAAATTGTAAAACATTACTTTTAATTATTACTCAACACAATTTGTTGATTTCCATATTTACCCCGTGCCCCAGGAAGAAAATAAAAGGGTGCAAGTAGAACATAGCAACAGTGTTTAGAGAGGTAGTCAATCTTGTGATTACCCCTGGCATTTAACAGCAAATGTATAAGTAATAGAGATACATTATTTTCATAATGCTATTCACAGTTGGATGATGAATGGCTTGCTGTAGGCTGGCATTACACAATTCCAAGGCATTAATATCACATGGGAGAGAGGGTTGCAAGCAGAGAAAAATGTTTTTGTGTGCACTACTAGCCAACTACAGGTAACTACAGTTAACCAAAGTAACCACAGTTACCAAGTGTCAACAGAAAAGCATTAGTTGAAAGAAAAAGTTGGAATAAGGGTTTATAGATAATAAGCCTCCACACATAACATATTGATTATTGTCATTTTACTGTTGTCTACTGCAGAGCTGGAAAGAAGACCGGAGCGCTCAACACACAGACCCCGTTTATTGAGATTGTGGCATGGAGAGACGTTGTTTTTCAAATAAATGTTAATTTAAAGACAAGGTGTACGTGCAGTAGCACAAATCATCATACCAACACAAGACACCACATCAACAAAGTCCCTTTTGATTGTGCTGTGCACACCCCAATTTGAAATTTGGACAAAAATCGAAACATTCAAGTGATTGTTTGGGGTAATGGGATCTTCGGCTTTTGCAGCTGTCTCAAGGAATTTGGTATTTGGTTCACTCCCATTAGCACAGAGAGAACAGTGCGCAAGGCTTTCATCTCTCYTCCTCACTCTTTTGGCATTCTGAAGCTAAAGCTGCAGAGATGGGGAAATGAGAGGAGGATGTTTTATAACAATGATAAATGTGCAGCGTGCCTCGTAATGAGAGGCATGGCGTAGGAATGGGCAGGGAAAGAAATCAAGGTTGTGGAAATGATTCCCTTGCAACAGAAGGCCTCCAAATGAATACAGATCAGGCGCTAAAACAGATCGGACAGGCGTCCAGACCAACTGGATGTGTCAGCTGCCAACTTGTTGCAAACTCTGTATTAACCTCTTATTGCACTCTTGAATTTGACAGTAAAAGACAACCCAAAGGTATGGATTGGTATGGCAATTGACAAGAATTAGTTCGTTAACAGTATGACACAAAGTACCTTACATATCCAGCACTCCGTAAAAGGTCTTCAACACCTGATGTTCAAGTGCCATGTCTTACTGATTCTTAAATGGGGGTGATATCATACTGTTATGGAGTGGATAACATACAGTAGGTAGGCAATATGCTGTGAAATGTCAAACTGACAAACATCCACTTCCAATAAATGTTGCCTTTATTTTAAGGAAATGACACTGCAGTCACAGGAAATATTGGTCTGGGGGGGAATGTACTCAGTCACAGAGCACATAGGGTGATATCAATATTTGAGGTAATAACAAACAGTCAAAGCAAAAGCCAAAAGAGCATATTTAACCTTGTGCAACCTTATATCCTTCCTGCTAACTGCYAAATAGAGAGTCAGTCACCCACAGAGTTCTATGTCCGACTTAAAAAAGAACCAATAACCTGACTATTCACTTCAGACTATACGTAATGGTGCAAGAGCAGAGCTAGAATCCTGAATGTCAAAATGTTTCTGGTCATGTTTACATTACAAGTTTTGTACGATGTAGGATCAAAATGTTGTAGATTAGAATATTTATTAACTGCATGTCTGAGTTTATGTTTACACTTGTAGATGAATTGATGCATGTGCCATGCACACATCAACTTATTTGATGTTCTCAATACACTACCGGTCAAAAGATTTAGAAGACCTCATTCAAGGGTTTTTCTTTATTTTTACAATTTTCTACATTGTAGAATAATACTGAAGACAGCTATGAAATAACACATATGGAATCAAGTAGTAACCAAAAAAGTGTTGAACAAATCAAAATATATTTTATTTTGAGATCATCAAATARCCACTCTTTGCCTTGATGACAGCTTGGCACACTCTTGGCATTCTCTCAACCAGCTTCATGAGGTAGTCACCTGGAATGCATTTCAGTTAACAGGTGTTGTGGAATCGCTTTCCTTCTTAATGCATTTGAGTCAGTCAGTTGTGTTGCAACAAGGTAAGGGTTGTATACAGAAGATAGCCCTATTTGGTAAAAGACCAAGTCCATATTATGGCAAGAACAGCTCAAATAAGAAAAGAAAAACGACAGTCCATCATTACTTTAAGACATGAAGGTCAGTCAATACKGAACATTTCAAGAACTTTGAAAGTTTCTTCAAGTGTAGTCGCAAAAACCATCAAGCGCTCTGATGAAACTGGCTCTCATGAGGACCGCCACAGGAAAGGAAGACAGAGAGTTACCTCTGCTGCAGATGATAAGTTCATTAGAGTTAACTGCACCTCATATTGCAGCCCAAATAAATGCTTCACAGAGTTCAAGTAACAGACACATCTCCACATCAACTGTTCAGAGAAGACTGCGTGAATCAGGCCTTCATGGTCGAATTTCTGCAAAGAAACCACTACTAAAGCACACCAATAAGAAGAAGAGACTTGCTTGGGCCAAGAAACACGAGCAATGGACTTTAGACTGGTGGAAATCTGTCCTTTGGTCTGATGAGTCCAAGTTTGAGATTTTTGGATCCAACCACCGTGTCTTTTTGAGACGCAGAGCAGGTGAACAGATTATCTCGGCATAGGCGGTTCTCACCGTGAAGAATGGAGGAGGAGGTGTGATGGTGTGGGGGTGCTTTGCTGGTAAAACTGTCAGTGATTTATTTATAATTCAAGGCTCACTTTGTCACGTCTGCTCCCGCTCTTCCCCCCTGGTGCTCGAGGGTGCCAGGTTGCCCTGCATCACGTCTCCCTCGCTGCAGCGGGATCTACAGGTGTCTTGCCTTACCCGGATTGTTCGGCTTCCATGTCTCAGCAGGCTCGCCAGGCTCTCACGCTCCTGCCGGTTCGTTGGGCTCCCACGCCCCAACCGGCTTGCCCAGCGCCCATGTCGCGGCCGGTTCGCCCAGGTGGGACGCCACCCTGCATCACTCACTCCTATCATCTGTTACGCACACCTGCCTTCCCTCGTCACGCACATCAGTGATATTGGACTCACCTAGACTCACTCATTTGTTTATTACCTCCCCTATATTTTTTCAGTTCCCTTGCTCTGTTCCTCGCTGCTGCATTGATTGTCTTTTGTTTGTGTTACCTGTTTGCTGACGCTGTTCCTGTCTCGTTCCATGACCACTATATATTAAATGTTTTACTCCCCATACCTGCTTCGTCTCTCCAGCGTCATTCCATGTGACACACTTAACCAGCATGGCTACAGTACCACAGCATTCTGCAGCGATACACCATCCCATCTGGTTAGGGTTAGGGTTAGGGTTAGGGTTAGCTTAGTGGGACTATCATTTGGTTTTCAACAGGACAATTACCCAACACACCTCCAGGCTGTGTAAGGGCTATTTGACCAAAAAGGAGAGTGATGGAGAGCTGCATCAGATGACCTGGCCTCAGCAATTACCCAACCTTAACCAAATTGAGATGGTTTGACATGAGTCGGATCGCAGAATCAGTCAACAAGTGCTCAGCATATGTGGGAACTCCTTCAAGACAGTTGGAAAATAATTCCAGGTGAAGCTGGTTGAAAATGCCAAGAGTGTGCAAAGCTGTTATCAAGGCAAATATATTTGGATTTGTTTAACACTTTTTTAGTTACTGCATGATTACATATGTGTTATTTTATAGTTTTGATGCCTTCACTATTATTCTAAATTGTAGAAAATAATAAAATAAAGAAAATCTCTTGAATGAGTAGTTCTTAAACTTTTTACCGGTAGTGTATGTACATTAGACATCGATTTAATTGAATGTGTGAAGATGTTATTTTTTGCAGGTGTGGAAATGCTATTTTGAGCATCCAACATTTGTCGCTATTGGCGGAAGATGGTAATTCAGGAAAACATACTGATCTCATTATCATTAGGTCAATGTGCAATCAACTAGATTTTGAGGAAATGTGACAGTTCTTAGAAAGCTTCAAACCAAGTGAAGCAGCAAGACTCCGTCACTCGAATGATAAATATCTGTCAAGACATTTTACGTCAAGTGAGAAAGCTAGGCTCTTTGGCCAGTAGCTAGATACTTCCTCTCACAGATGTTGGAACCTACATGTACCTCTACTCAGTTTTGGAACATCTTCTTTCTGCTTTGCAGCAAATCCCCCTCACAAAAATATTATATGCCATATTTTAAAGACAAGTCCTTTAACTTGATCCTTAAGGCAAGGACTAATATCTTAATGCAGAACCAGACTGCTTGATGAAGTAGAGGAGTAAAACTTTGTAGCTGTAATTTTGCTCCATGTGCGTTACATTTTAGTGTCACATACAGTCTTGGACATGGAGTATAACTAGGGGAAAGCAATCACATGATAGTTTTATTATAGTGCACCAAAGGTCAGGTTGAAGCGACATTGTACTCTGAATTTCAAAGGAATGAGATAGAGTAAAAAAGGAAGCCTCGGATTGAATGACTTGTTTGCCGCGAACGAAAGGCCACCGAGTTGTTTATTAGATGTCTGCCCTTGAGGTCATCCACAGAGATGGAATTTTGCTAAGGATTTACTGATGGATTGATTGATACACATATGCATCTACAGGTAACTGMCAAAATAAAGGAAACACCAAGAGAAAGTGTCTTGACCTCTAAAAGGCTACCCCGGTAGGTATCCAAAAAAAGTATAAAAAAATGATGAGATAAAATATTTAATTTAGTCTTTCCTACTATAGCCCATAGATATGCATTGAATAACACATACATAAATGGCAAAAMAGACCGTCAAAAAATGAATCATAAGGAATAAGGTTTTGAAGTGTCTGTCCTATATCTAGGAGATATMAGAAAGCTTAGGAAATATTTTCGTTTTTTGGTCACAAATCTTTGGACACACCCTGTTTTTTTGTTGGCAAAAAACTACCTCCATAATTCCATTCATGTTTTAAACTTGTACCAGGTTACCTTCAGACAAGTCCTATGACACGGAGAAACACCATCGCCACAAACCAGAACTGCTGTGTATAATAACAGGTGTTTCCATTATTTTTGCAGTTACCTGTTTATCTCACRCTGAAAGCCTCCCTCGTCTAAACTCTGGGATCTTATAAAAAAAAAAAAAAAATGTTTGTTTGAATTTGATGAGAAATCCCGCTGTAGCTGATTTCTACAGCTTTGCTGTCTAAAGGACATGGTCACTGCATCTGAAAGGCACATTTCATTATTTAGGACCCTAATCTGTATTTTTGATGTAATTTCCATGAAATAGAAAGTTGACATTGTTTTGTTTTTTCARATGTTTTTCAGAAATTTACCCCAACAGAAATTGACATCCTGAGCCTCATTCTGGAGATCCAGGGTGTCCAAAAACATAAACAAAGGCACCAAAAATACCCAAATACATCCTTTTWCAAATGGCAAAGCGCCCAGTATCGTAATGCAGGTCTTTAGATCTTGTGCACATTAAATTGTGTCATACCAAACTTTATCTGAAACATTATAATGCATTTTGTTAAACTCGAGCGATAACTATTCCCCCTCAGGAGACTGAAAAGATTTGGCATGGGTCCACAGAGCCTCAAAAGGTTTTACAGCTGCACCATCGAGAGCATCCTGACGGGTTGCATCACCGCCTGGTATGGCAACTTCTCGGCCTCCGACCGCAAGGCACTTCAGAAGGTAGTGTGTACGGCCCAGTACATCACCGGGGCCAAGCTTCCTGCCATCCAGGACCTCTATACCAAGCAGTGTCAGAGGAAAGCCATAAAAATGGTCATAGACTCCAGCCACCCTAGTCATRGAGTGTTCTCTCTGCACGGCAAGCGGTACCGGAGCGCCAAGTCTAGGTCCACAAGAGGCTTCTAAACAGCTTCTACCCACAAGCCATATGACTCCTGAACAACTAATCAAATGGCTACCCAGACTATTTGCATTGCGCCCCCCCCCCCTTCTAATCTGTTATTATCTATGCATAGTCACTTTAATAACTCTACCTGCACACTCGCTGCATGTACATATTACCTCAATTACCTCGACACCGGTGCCCCCGCACATTGACTCTGTACCGGTATCCCTGGTATATAGCCCCCTATTGTTATTTACTGATATTCTTTAATTATTTGTTATTCTTATCTCTTACTTTTTTAAGGTATTTTCTTAAAACTGCATGGTTGGTTAAGGGCTTGTAAGTAAGCATTTCACTGTAAGGTCTACACATGTTGTATTTGGCGCATGTGACAAATAGAATTTGATTCGAACACATAGCTGCTAGCTAGCTAGCTAGTCGTTCATCTTCCAAGCTAGCAATCATTTTTCTTTCAATCTACTAAGCTTCCAACATCGTACATCGAATACGAGAATGAATCTGCAGGCAAGCCTTGTTTATTTGACCTGGAATACACAGATGAGGAACTTCAACAGATGGAGGATGACAGAGAAAGGAGAGAGAGAAACGGAGCAGGCAGAGGCTCAGGCAGATGTTCAAACAGCAGCTGAGACCCAACTCAGTACATCTGGGAACTGGTGGTGTACCTGTGGGCAATGCCAGGCAATGGCCACTAAAGACGAGTGTATTTGCTGTGCGATGTGGGACCTGCTTATGCCACCCTTGGAAAATCTAGAATTCTCCGGCAACGAGACAACATTGACCCGCAAGGACACCCTATTCTGTGTAACCAGAGACAGTGAGTGGTCTTGGAATGAGGATTGAAAGGCGAACGACATGGCCGGGGTCAGGGACGAGTGTTACCCAGTTACGTTGTCAGCACCATCCGCAACAAGTACCCATCACCCACCGGTGTCTACGCTGAAGTCAAGAAGCAGATGAGGCCTTCAGAATTCTTTACACTACCTTCCACAAAACGGCTCATCACCTTTCCCTTACCTTGGTTTCTACAGTAAATTGACYTTTCTCATTCATACATTTTTGGTTTGCTTATGCAATTTAGTTGCCAATGTGTACAATATMAAATAGTCCTTACTATGTATGCAACACATAGCCTTGAAAGATCCCCATTGACACCTGTGCTATGGACGTATAACAAGACCAAACACAGTATAATCCCTTCAAAATGTTTTCTGAGGGAAAATAATACATTGGAAACTTTTACATTTCCAACTGAGGAATGAAGAACATGTATCAGAGTTAAATTTTTAACAAATTAAATACATGATAATATATTGACAGAGTATCTGTAGAAAATCCCCTCTGAACCGTATCTTCTGCATCAAGTAGTTTACCATCTCCCGACCAGAGCYTGACTATTGTTATGCAGTAGAGGGCAATTCACACCTGTTAGGGAGAAAACTAGGGAGCCTTCTGGGAGTGTTCCAGAGTCACAAACTCTCCCTTACTCCCAGGGTCAAAGAAAGAGGGTTCAGAGGGGATTCTCTACAGTATCAATGCAGTACAGTAGCATGGGCTAGCTAGATGGTGTTTGGTAAAATAACATGACTGGATTCTTGTCTGTTTTTGTTCTACCTTACTTTATTTTATAGTACGACATTGATATTGATTACTGCATTGTTGGGTTAAGAGCTTGCAAGAAAGGCATTTCACTGTACTTGTTCATGTGATATTAAAAACCTGAAACTTGATGTGTGCCACATTGACTTGAGTAGTTTGCTACTANAAACTTGATGTGTGCCACATTGACTTGAGTAGTTTGCTACTATTTTGTAGATCAAAAAATACATCCAAGTTAGTCTAAACTGGTTCTCATTACCATTTCTGTGGGGGAGCAGATACTCTCAGTGGAGTGTCGGCACCAGAGTGGGAACATAAATGTTGTCCTTTTCGAGCTACAGTGCAATGTTAAACTCATCGCCTATTCAATTCCCTGTAATATATCGATCTGTTTGCACTTCCTACGCCTTCCACTAGATGTCAAGTCGGTAGAATGTTGAATGAAGTTTATACTGTGTTGTGGGGCCGTATGGGAGGGGAATGAGTCAGTGGTCTGGCAGATTGCCAGTTCCTGGTCATGCGCTTTCCTCATGATATCGCCTTGCGTTCCATAACTTCTACAGACATGAAGGAATGCTCCGGTTGGAACGCTATTGGATATATATGATAACAACATCCTGAAGATTGATTCTCTACTTACTTTGACCAGTTTATTCGACTTGTAATATAACTTTTTTAAGTTTTCGTCCAACGTTTGCCTGCATCTGAGCGAGCGTTTGGACACGTGTAATACACATGCTAGCAAAAGTAGCTACTTGGACATAAGTAATGGACATTATCGAACAAAATAACTATTTATTGTGGAACTAGGATTCCTTGGAAAATGGCTGTGTCCAAACAAAATGGCTGTGTTTTTCTGTGGCTATGTACTGAGCTAACATAATCGTTTGGTGTGCTTTCCACGTAAAACCTTTTTGAAATCAGACACGTTGGCTGGATTCACAACATGTGTAGCTTTAATTTGGTGTCTTTCATGTGTGATTTCATGAAAGATAGATTTTTATAGTAATATATTTGAATTTGGCGTGTTACATTTTTTCTGGCTTTTGGCCAAGTGGGACGCTACCGTCCCACATATCCCAGAGAGATTAATCAGAGAGGCAACAAAGAGACCAAACATAACCCTGAAGGAGCTGCAAAGCTCCACAGCGGAGATTGGAGTATCTGTCCATAGGACCACTTTAAGCTATACACTCCACAGAGCTGGGCTTTACGCAAGAGTGGCCAGAAAAAAGCCATTGCTTAAAGAAAAAAATAAGAAAAAAAGTTTGGTGTTTGCCAAAAGGCATGTGGGGGACTCCCCAACCATATGGAGGAAGGTACTCTGGTCAGATGAGACAAAAATTTAGCTTTTAGGCCATCAAGGAAAATGCTATGGCTAGCACAAACCTAACACCTCTCATCACCCTGAGAACACCATCCTCACAGTGAAGCATAGTGGTGGCAGCATCATGCTGTGGGGATGATTTTCATTGCCAGGGACTGAGAAACTGGTCAGATTTGAAGGATGGCACTAAATACAAGGAAATTCTTGAGGTAAACCTGTTCGTCTTTCAGAGATTTGAGACTGGGATGGAGGTTCACCTTACAGCAGGACAATGACCCTAAGCATACTGCTAAAGCAACACTCGAGTGGCTTAAGGGGAAACATTTAAATGTCTTGGAATGGCCTAGTCAAAGCCCAGACCTCAATCCAATTGAGAATCTGTGGTATGATTTAAAGATTTCTGTTCACCAGCGGAACCCATCCAACTTGAAGGAGCTGGAGCAGTTTTGCCTTGACGAATGGGCAAAAATCCCAGTGGCTAGATGTGCCAAGCTTATAGAGACATACCTCAAGAGACTTGCAGCTGTGCATTCCTGCAAAAGTGGCTTGAACAAAGTATTGACTTGGGGGGGGTGAATAGTTATGCGCGCTCAAGTTTTCTGTGTTTTTGTCTTATTTCTTGTTTGTTTCACAAGAAAAAAATATTTTGCATCTTCAAAGTGGTAGGGCGTGTTGTATAAATGAAATGATTACAAACTTCCAAAAAATCTATTTTTATTCCAGGATGTAAGGCAACAACATAGGAAAAATGCCAAGAGGTGTGAATACTTTCGCAAGCCATTGTATCTATTCTACACATTAGCCTACCCGATCATACTACCATGGCGTCACTATACCATAAAGTGTATTCCACTGTCTACCTACCTCCAGCTCACGCTGTTCAATTTAGAGGCGTTTTCACATATGAAATTCCATTCCCGGGAGTATTGGTGACTTTTATAAAAAACACATTTTGCTTTCACAAGACCTGGACATAAATGTTTCAGGATGCAATTTGCGAGACACACATTCTACATGACGTTAGCTAGATAGCTTGTTTAACTGAAAAAAGGTTCTAAACGACTTGCCTGGGTATGATATTGCATTTCAGTCATGCTTTATAGTCCTAATTATAGCTACAATTAGTTGATCAGGGTACCTAAACAAAAGCTACAGGATCCGAATGATATTGTTAGCAAAATACATGTTTTATCGAGTTATATAGCAATAGTGAAGCACAAAACAACCTGAAAATAGCTAGTTAGTTGTTTACCCTATACCCGAAAGACACACTTGCGAGGCTGGCTGCGTAGCAAGCAAAATTGTTGTGCTAAATAGCAACACACTCAGTGTTCACTCTTTCAGTGATGTTATTTTATAGCATATCTCTTAACTAGATTTCAATTTATGCTGGTCCTTGACAGACGTGGTGATGTCCTTTCATGGTTGGTATAGCTGTTTTTTTTCATATTTGTTTTTTTAACAAGGATGAGTTCTTGTTGTTTCTTGTTGTTGACAAGGTTTACAGAAGTCATCATCAGAGAAATGATCACTCAAACCCCTACATCCAAAGCACAAAGTGTGTGGATCCCAGAGTGTATGTGTCTTTGCAGAACAACTAGCCATTCWAAGCTTTAGTAAATCTGTGTCATCCAAAGGAAGTTTCTGAAAAGTCATTGCGTTGTCGCATGTTGGGATTGCAYATCTRCGAACCATTTTCAACATTATTCAGCAAATAACCTTACAACAAATACTACTTCAGTTCCCTTGACGCCTGGCTGATCTGARTGACAGACAACGTAACTAGCTACCTTGTACCAGTGCCAGTAGCACGCTCAAAACTTACACGCACGTAGTAGCGAGAGGAACACGGAAGAATACGCATGCACACCAATATGTGTACAACATCTAAGGACCTGCATCAAGATACCGAGAGCTTTGCAGTTAAAACAAATATGTATTTGGGTGTTTTTGGCGCCTTTGTTCATGTTTTTGGACACCCTGGATCTCCAGAATGAGGCTCAGGAAGTCAATTGTTGGGCWAAAAAAAAWAAATCCCCATCAAAGTCCGTCAGTTTAAGATAGAGATACTGAATCTGGTTTTTAGCATGGGCTGTGTCTCAATCCACCACATCCGCCTATGTCGGCCTTCCGCATCTGCGGTGGAAGGTGGGCGAGTTACAGCGTTGTTTGTCAGACCATGAGACATCCCAAACATCGGCCTTCTCAAGAAAATGTCTGTAATGGTTTGCCCCACAAGCTAATAAGGACACTGGAAAGATGAGACTCTCACAAACACGATCGTGTCACGGGACTCATCTGAAGGTAACCGGTACCGGTTCTAAAAAATGTATGGAAGTATGGAGGTAGTGTTGTGCCTACGCAAAGAAAGGAAATATATATATATATATTTTTTTTTAAAGCTTTCTTCAATCTCCTAGACATAGGAAAGACACTTCAAAACATTATTCCTTATGATTTACAGTATTTTTTGTACAAACACCTAAAAGGGTCCTATTTTCAAAATGAAATAGAGTACAGTGTCATGACATCACCTTATGTGCACCATATTAAAGCTACTGTAATAATAATAATAATAATAATAATGTAATTGGTCTCTCCTATATACTTTACCATGTCCTCAAGAAAGCATTTAAACTTAATGCACAGTATCTATACTTCTTATGCAGAGACTACTTTTCTCACATGATTTTTTCAACTACTTGACACATTTATCATTGAAGTGGCAAAGCGTTTCCACTTCCCTTGGTTTTGGAGCTTTCTGATAACTGACCTGTATATTGTTAAGCTGGGGATTCAACAATGAGGAGAGGCAAAAAAGATACAGTAGCTATTTTTACATTATGCATTTATTTTCATACTTTCTGACCCACCAATCAAAAGACCACACTCTGCATTGGCCAAAAGTGTTCAATTCCTATTTTCCATGGTTGTTGACCTCCCACAATGTCTCTATGCCTCCGCTGTGTGCTGGTATTTATGACATTACAGACATGCTGCCTGTAACCACCGTGAGTTAGACATAGGGTCCCGAAAGCCATCCTCACATTGAGAGGCATCTGCAAGCGGGGAGATAAAAGAAAAAAACGGATGCCCATCCAAATTCTCCACAGGAGGATGAGCGCTCATGTCGCCTCTTGACAGTCAAGATAAAGGCTCAGATGAGAGTTTCCTCTAGTCTCACTTTCAACAGAAATTAGAGGCCCACTCTAATCCAGTTCATGCTAAAGTACATGKTGTATAAACTCTATTGAGATCTGTGTGGACCTATCAGTGCCTTTATAGAATAACCGATAATATAGAGATTTACTATGTATTGTCTGAAATGGTAGAAGCGGTGACTGTTTGACTGTAATGGGAAATGTAAGACTTGCTTCCAGGTATTGCAGAAGCAGCCAAAACTCCAACAGATTATGTTATATATTGTTTCTGTAAATCGGGAAATTACAATGTGTCTGTATGTGTTATATACAAAGCAGGTACAGTAGTGCATGCGAGCATAATGTTACTGAATGTCTTTGGCCGTTAGCAAGGAACGTTCTATTTAAACTTGATCCTTTTGAATGTTGCTTTGTGCAGAAGAAATGTGACGCAAGTACAGTATTTTAGCAACCAAAGACCTTCTGTTACGGATACAGGTATCCTGTATGTATTTGTTTTCTCTCCTTCTGCACTAGTCACAGGTGGMAGTCATCAGTCGCCAATCAGTTGCCAATCTGAAGACACACCTGCTCCTTTTCCCTTACCCAATCAAATCCCCTTTCCCTTGGTTTAAAAGAAACCCAATCAGTTGTCTCTGGAGCTATCTCGCTTTTGTTTTTGCACCTACATCTCACATTGTCCGTTATCATGTGAGTATGTATTGCTGTGGTGTATGGGTTGTTTGTTTGTTGGTGGGAAAAGGGGATACCAAGCCAAGTCGCCCTTGGGCATACATTACCCGTAGGAAAACTTTGTCTAAGTACCCTAGTTAGAACTGGGCGAACCACCCACTGTATTTTATTAGTTAGTTAGCTAGCTGTTCTTGAAGCAGGCAAGACTAGCTTAGGTTTTAAAAAATATATGTATTAGTTCTTTCCTTGGGTCCAGCTCAGCCCCCCATTACCGTGTGTTTGAACWATAAACCTAAAGTGTTTGATGGTAGGTTGTCTGTTGTTTTTAGTTCTCACTGTTCCTTTTCACTGTTATGATTTGCATGAGATATGTTACGGGTCTCGTTTCCATCCCCCCTAGACTGCAGGGCCAAAGTGGTTCGTAACATAAGTAGGGGCTCGTCYGGGATCAAGTCTTTACTTWCACCCATGCCGCACGTGCAAATAATCGTGGTGGTCTAGTTCATTGTTGAGCAACACAGCTGGGAATAGCTGATGTTGCATTAGAGTTTGCTATTTGTTGGCTCTTGTGTTTTAGTGGTAGTTCAAWATGGCTACTTTTGATTTGAAATCTTTTTTGGATAACCCTACGTGGGAGGTTTTTGACAAATGTCGTAGAGTTGATTTACTGACCTAGGCTGACCATTATTCTGTATCTATTCCGCAGAGTTTAGTTAAAGCAGAGGTTAAACAACTGGTGTTAAATGTTTTGTTGGAAGAGCAAGTGCTTGTGTTACTGCTGCCTGAGCCTACTACCCCATGTAGGGGATGTTGCTGCTCCTGTAAGCCCGTTGGTGTCTGAGGGCGAGGCTAAAGCTCCAGCCACATTGCCCCGTTTTGAGCCACTCTCCCCACTGTCAAACGGTGATGCCATGAGGGATGGCCGTTCGACACAACTCCAACTGGAGGTGGAAGAGAGCCCAAATCAGGCGAGTAAATCTCCAGTTGGAAATGTGTCAATTTGAGGCAAAAGAGAACAGCGGCAGTTGCAGTTCAAAATGCGCCAGATGGAACTGGAGGCAGAGACAGCGAGGCTAGCCTCCGTTCCTGCTGTGACTGGTAGTGAGCCGTCCTCACCAGCTGTGTCTTCCAACACTTTTGACATTAGTAGGCAGATTGCCTTGGTACCTTTGTTCAGAGAGTCAGAGGTTGACTCCTATTGTGTTTTTGAACATATAGCAGTAGCATTGAAATGGCCTGAAGAGGTATGGTGTCTATTACTTCAGTTTAAATTAATTAACTGGTAAAACCCAAGAKGTTTTGTCAGCGATACCTCTTGAAGACAGTTTGAATTATGAAGTGGTCAAGGCTACTGTTCTTCGCGCCTATGAGCTTGTTCCTGAGGCATACCGACAGAGATTTAGGTCTCGTAGAAAGTCTTCTAGTGAGACTTATGTGGAATTTGCTACAGACAAGGGAAATCTGTTTGATAAATGGCATGCTGCTAGCAAAGTAACTGATTTCAACTCTCTCCGGGAGTTAATCTTGTTGGAAGAGTTAAAAATKTGCTTACCTGAACGCATTGTAGTTTACCTAAACGAACAGTAAGTATCCTCCCTGTCAGAAGCGTCTGTTGGCAGATGAGTTTGTGTTGACGCACAAGAGCGTGTTTTCGGCTCATACTGAGAGAAGAGCCACTGAATTGTCTACTTTTAGCCCTAGTCGCCCAGCAGTACATCAAGCATGCCAGAAAAATGTGTGGCCCTGTTTCTATTGTCATAAGATGGGACATATGATGATTGCTTCCTGCTAAAACGCAAACAAGGGATGCCTCTTCGTGCCAACAGGTGTTGGGCTAATTCGTACGGTTGGGAGGTCTGAAACRAAACAGGTGCCTCAGGGTAAATGTAGTTTGAAAGACCCAGTCCCCGACCGCAGTTATGAACCGTTCATTTTCGAGGGGTTTGTTTCCCTAACGAATGACGAAGCGTCTCAGCGTCCGGTTAAAATCCTTAGAGATACTGGTGCGGTGCAGTCGTCTATGTTTTCCTTCTCCGACAATACTTACTGTGGTTCCAGCGTGTTAGTTCGGGGTATTGAAATGGGTTTTGTGCCATTGCACTTTGTGAGTGTATACTGAGGTAATCAGTGGAATATTCAGAGTGGGGGTACGTCCTATATTGCCTGTGAAAGGAGTGACCTTGATAATGGGTAACAATATTGCCGGAGGAAAGGTGGTACCCGTATTGGAAGAATTTGATAAAAGTGACCACTCTCTCTCCAATGAGCTGGTACAGAGTTATCCACATGTGTTCCCCGCTTGTGCTGTCACTCGTGCTCAGGCACGACAAGTGGGTGACGTCATAGATTTGTCGAACATTGTTCTGTTCAAAGAGTTTGATCAAGAGGATGGGTTGTGTGCTACCTCTGGGAAGCTGACAAACAGCCCAGGGCAGAATCGAAGTATATTGAACTTATTGCTGATGCAATACAGTTACCAGTCACTCGTGAGCAGCTGATTGCTAACCAGAAGGTTGACAACAGGCTTGCTAAATGTTTTTCTAGGGTTGTCTCATTGGAAGAGGTAAAGAAGAAGAACGTGGCTTACTTCATTGATAGTAATCTCCTCATGCGTAAATSGACATCCCATGTTGACGCGGGTGGAGATTGGAATGCTGTTTACCAAATAGTGATTCCTACAGCCTTTCGACAAAATGTGTTATCCCTTGCTCATGATCACCAGTGGTCCRGTCATTTAGGAATCACCAAGACTTATGATCGGGTCCTTCGACATTCTTTTGGCCAGGTTTAAAACAAGATGTGGCTCAGTTCTGTCGGACATGCCACACATGTCAGATAACCTGATTTGGTTTTCCTGTTATTCCTCCCACTMCTCTTTGTCCAATACCTGCCATAGGTGAACCATTCGAACATGTGGTGGTTGATTGTGTTGGACCGTTACCGAAGACAAAATCGGGTAACCAGTTGCTGTTAACGGTTATGTGTATGGCAACAAGATACCCCGAGGCCATTCCTCTGCGAAGGATTACAGCTCCGGTGGTGAGTAAAGCCTTAATTAAATTCTTCACGACATTCCGGTTACCTAAGGTGGTACACACTGATCAGGGTACATATTTCCTATCAAAGCTCTTCAAGGTTTTAAAATCCTAGTCAAAACCTACCAAACAAGGCAAAACATTCCATTACACCTTATCCTACGTGACAACAGTATGTTTATGTTATATGCACTACCATTCAAAAGATTGGGGTCATTTAGAAATGTCCTTGTTTTTGAAAGAAAAGCAATTATTTGTCCATTAAAATAACATCAAATTGATCAGAAATACAGTGTAGACATTGTTAATGTTGTAAATTATTGTATTGTAGCTGGATTATTACAATACATTATTTCGATACATTGTAAAACATTCTGTATTTTCCCACACTCTATCCCAGCCAGGTGCAAATTGGGGGAGGAATACAACAAATAAATTGCTTTGCATGTGTGGTTCCTTACCACAATCAATCAGAATGGCAAAAAATAATCTCTGGTCAGAGGGCCTTAGAAATAGTTTTTGCAGAGAGAGAAGCTGTCACGCCATGATCTGTTTTACCTGTCCTTCTGCTTGTCTCCACCCCCTCCAGGTGTCGCCCATCTTCCCCACTTATCCTCTGGGTATTTATACCTGTGTTTTCTGTCTGTGCCAGTTTGTCTTGTTTGTCAAGCTTACCAGCGTGTTTCCTGTCAGCTCCTGTCTTTTCCCAGCCTCTCTTTCTCATCTTTCTGGTTTTTGACCCTTGCCTGTCCTGACCCTGTACAAGCCCGCCTGACTATGCCTGTCCCTGAGCCTGCCTGCTGTCCTATAACTTTGCTCCTACTCTGGATTATCGACCCCTGCCTGCCTTGACCTGTTTGCCTGCCCCTGTTACAATAAACATTGTTACTTCATACAGTCTGCACTTGGGTCTTACATTGATACCTGATAGTACGAACAAGCCATGACTGATCCAGCAGACTTAAGCTTCGGCAGGACACCCTAARGGGGGCAGACTATGCTGTGGAGTTCTGCACGCTAGCAGCGGAGGGTACCTGGAACCCGGAAGCGCTGTTAGAGACGTTCCTGCACGGATTATTGGAGGATGTAAAGGATGAGCTGGCAGCCTGAGAACTACCGWCGGATCTCGACTCATCGCTTTAACCATCCAGATCGATGGTCGGCTACGGAAACATAGCAGGGAAAAGAGGTCCGATTGCRATCCCAATCGCTCACTCAGGGATCCCACCTTGCATCTGATGAACTCCAGAAGTCCCCGGCGTCTACGACCCCGAGAGGATCCGAGCTTACCCGAGGTACTCCAAGAGCTTCCGGTGACTGCCGATACACCTCTTCCCAAGCCGATGCAGCTCGGCAGGGCTAGGCTGTCTCCAGCCGAACGGGTAAGCAGACTTGACACCCAGAGTTGTCTGTATTGCGGTACTACAGGTCATTTTGTGTCTACCTGTCCCTTCAAGAGACCTAGCTCATTCATTGGGGTGAGTACACTGGTGTGTCTTAAAGATAATTGTTCTTCTCCCCTTACTCGGCCCCCTCTCCATGCCACCCTGCTGTGGGGCGAACCAGTCCAAGTCTCTCCAGGTACTCATCGACTCGGGGGCCGATGTGAGTCTCATGGACGTTACCCTGGCGTCCGAGCTGGGCATCCCCACTCAAACCCTCTCCATTSTCATGTGTGTTAGAGCGCTGGACGGGTGCTCTATAGGCCAGGTCACCCACCAGACCACCCCCGTCAACCTACAAGTGTCAGGGAACCATAGCGAGATGAKCCAGTTCCACAGAGTACCAGGATCTCCGGGAGGGGTTCAGTAAGGCCTGGGCCACTTCGCTTCCGCAGCACCGACCGGTATCCAAGAAGGTCAAGCCTGAGGCGCTGGCATAGTGCAGCGGCTACACCCCCGGAAACCGAGCCCTCCCCCCCCGCTCCAAGATCATTAGCCCATTTGCTGTTTGTCCTTTGTTGCCCGGTATCCTCCGTATTTTTCCTACCTTCTAGAGTCAAAACCATGTCTGACTGCCCCATGTCTTCTGCTTCTAGGCCCATCCCTCCCCCTGTGTCATCGATGGCCGGCCAGCGTATACGTTGAGACACCACCTGAGGGTTCGACCACGGTGCAGGGGTTTCCAGTACCTGGTTGACTGGGAGGGTTATGGCCCGGAGGAGAGGTGCTGGGTTCCCGCTAAAGACATCTTGGACCCGGCCCTCATTGCCAACTTTTACCGCCGGCATCCCAGTCAACCAGGTATCCGCCCAGGTGGAATGCCAGGTAGCGTCCCTAGAGGGGGGGTGGGGGTAGTGTTATGCCCTGATCTGTTTCACCTGTCCTTGTGCTTGTCTCAACCCCTCCAGGTGACCCTGTACCTCAAATCCAGAAGAGGAAACATATCCCAAGGACCCCAGCTTCTGCAGCCATCATGAGAATGATTCAGGAGGAGCATGCTGGTGCCCCAGCCGCYCAACCTACAGAACCAACAAGTCCAATACCGTAAGTGTGTGATTTTGGGGTGTGTGTGACTCTCCTACCTTGGCCTGCTGTAACTATTTGTGAGTGAGATGTTAGGAAAATTCCTGAAYTAAGTGTTTTCATCATTCTAGATTGCAGCCGCTGCTTTTTGTGTGGTCCCAAGAAGGACAGGAAGACACAGTACACATGCATCAAGTGGAATAAATACTTCTGCAACACACACAGTAAACCTCTATCCCTCATATGGTGTGTATACCGACCTTCATTTGTGTTCAATGGTGCTCATTTATATTTTCCATAAAATATTCTWTGTAAAATGTCTCGTTCCAATTTGTTCATTTMAAAGCAATAATCATCAATAGTGATGCTAACCTTGTTTCATTTATATATTTTCAAGATTAACATGATTTATTCCAGCCATGTCTTGCTTATAATAGATTTGTTTACAAACAATTTACTAATCAATAGCAGTCTTTTTGCATGGCCAAATTTTGCATGGTCATCAGCAAACTTTAATGATTGTTTTGGAGTCGTGCATGGCCACGCAGTCGTGGGTGAACAGAGTTCAGGAGGTGACTATAAGCACGCATGCCTTAGGGGCCCTCGTGTTGAGGGATAGCGGGGCGCATGTGTTGCCTACCCTCACCACCTAGGGTGGCCCTTCAGGATATCCTGGATACAGTTGCAGAGGTTGGTGTTCAATCCCAGGGACCTGAGCTTAATGATGAGTTTGGAGGGCACTATGGAGTTGAATGCTGAGCAGTAGTCAATGAACAGTGTTCTCAAATAGGTGTCTTGTCCAGCTGGGAGAGGGCAGTGTGGAATGCAATAGAGATTGCATCATCTGTGGATCTATTGGAACGGTGTGTATTGGATTGGATTCAGGGAGGATGGTGTTGATGTAAACCATGACCAGCCTTTCAAAGCATTTCATGGCTACAGATGTGAGTGCTACGAGTCATTTAGACAGGTTACCTTGCCGTTCTTAGGCCCAGGGACCATAGTGGTCTGCTTGAAACATGTAGGTATTGCAGATATTAGAGACGATCAGGAAGAGGTTGAAAATGTAATTGAAGACACTAGCCAGCTGGTCCATGCATGCTATTGGAGTACCAGGACGTCTACTGTCTGGCCCGCGGCCTTGTGTACATGAACCTGTTTCAAGGTGCTACGGAGAACAATTACATGTTACATGTTACAATTACATTACTGTTACATGGCTACGGAGAACAAGATCACAGTCATCTGGAACAGCAGGTGCTCTCATGCATGGTTCAGTGTTGCTTGCCTGTAATCCATTGCTTCTGGTTGGGATATGTAGGCATACGATCAACTGTGGGGAATGATTGTTGTTCGATGGCACTTGTTAACCTCTAATTCCTCCAAACCCGGATCCGGGAGCACCACCCACAGTAAAAAAAGCTGACTAGCATAGCCTAGCATAGCGTCACAAGTAAATACTAGCATCTAAATATCATTAAATCACAAGTCCAGACACCAGATGAAAGATACACATCTTGTGAATCCAGCCATCATTTCTGATTTTTAAAATGTTTTACAGGGAAGACACAATATGTAAATCTATTAGCTAACCACGTTAGCAAAAGACACCACTTTTTTTACGTCCACCAGTTTTTTACTCCATCAGTAGCATCACTAATTCGACAAATAAAGATATAAATAGCCACTAACCAAGAAAAACTTCATAAGATGACAGTCTGATAACATATTTATTGTATAGCTATGTTTTTTAAGAAAAATGTGCATATTTCAGGTATAAATCACAGTTTCCATTGCAGCTGCAATCTGAAATAGTGCGAAGCTGCAGAATAATTACAGAGACCAACGTCAAATACTAATTACTCATCTTAAAAACATTTCTGAAAAATAACAGCGTACAGCAAATGAAAGCCCAACATCTTGTGAATCCAGCCAATGTCAGATTTTTTAAGTGTTTTACAGCGAAAACACAATATAGCATTATATTAGCTTACCACAATAGCCAGAAACACAAGCAATTTACCAAGCAGCACAGGTTAGCGATCGTAACAATACAGCAAAAGATATATAATTTTGGACTAACCTTGATATACTTCGTCAGATGACAGTCCTGTAACATCATATTACACAATGCATATAGGTTTTTGTTCGAAAATGTGCATATTTAGCAGCACAATCGTGGTTATACAATGATCAGTGGCAACAGGTCATGCATTCTGGCCGCGCCATCTTGGAAAGGCACCTAAGTTTACGATTATTTATCGATTAGATTGACTAAAAAATACAGTTGGACAGCAAATGAAAGATGCATTAGTTATTAATGCACCCGCTGAGTTAGATTTTTAAAATTAACGTTACTAGACATACAGTGTCGTTACAGCCAGACTAGTGCCGGCAATAATGCGGACAAATCCGTTTACATTTTTTTCCACATAAATACGGAATAACATCATAAATAGCTCTTACTTTTGGATGAGCTTCCATCAGAATCTTGGCAAGGTGTCCTTGTCCAAAAGAATCGTTGCTTGGTTGTAAAACGTCGTCTTCAACTTCGGAATTACAGCTAACAATAGCTATGTGGCACAAACATGCCCAAATCCCCAAAACGCAATACTAAGGAAATCCGAAAATAGCAATATACTCGCATAAACTGATATAAATGCGTTTAAAATAACTTCGTTATGATGTTTCTAACACCTATATCGAATTAAATTACAGACGGATATAGCTAAGGCCGATAACTGAGCGTTTCAAAATGCCATCCTGAGATCTTGCTTTGCGCAATGACGAACGACAAAAAAGAGCTCCCTTCGTTCTTTGGCATTTTATAAGCTCTGAAACTACGTAGACACTCATTCCACTTCTCATTGGTTACTGACATCCAGGGGAAGGCGGGTGCAGTTCATGTCGACCCATAGAATACATACAGAGCTTTAAACTGATTGAGAACAGAGCCTCGTTTCAGACCTTCGCAGTTCCTGTCATGAATTTCGCTGCAGAAAGAGTTTCTGGTTCACCCACAGACATAATTCAAAGGTTTTAGAACTAGAGATTGTTTTCTATCCAATGTAATAATAATATGCACTATTGTACGAGCAAAAATTGAGTACGAGGCAGTTTAATTTGAACGATAAAATGTCCAAGTTGAAACAGCACCCTTGTAAGTGTCAGAGTTAACTGCTTGTGAATCCAACCACGTTGTCAGATTTGAAAAATGCTTTACGGCGAAAGCATACTTTACGATTATTTGAGAACATAGCCCACTAGACAAATCATTACAAACAGTAGCCAGCCAGGTAGAACAGTTACACAATTTAGAAAAGAGAAAATGAATCCTTACCTTTGATGATCTTCATATGGTTGCACTCAGCAGACATTTACTCAATAAATGTCGATAGACTCTTTATACCAAAAACTCAATTTTGTTGCTAGTTTCTTCAGTAATCCACAGGCTCAAAGATCAAACAGGAAGACAAGAAAATCCAAATTGTATCTGTAAAGTTCATAGAAACATGTCAAAATGTTTATATTCAAACCTCAGGTTGTTTTTAGCCTCGATAATATTTCAACCGGACAATAACGTTGTCAATTTAACAGGTAAACAAGAAACGCACTCTCTTGGTCTGGCGCAGGAAAAAGCTCTGTGACATAGCAGGGTCCACTCATTCAGACTGCTCTTACTTCTTCATTTTCAGAATACAAGCCTGAAACAATTTCTGAAGACTGTTGACATCTAGTGGAAGGCATAGAAACTGCAATTTGAGTCCTAAGTCAATGGATACTGTTTTGGCATTGAATAGAAAACTAACAAAACAAAAAAAATACTTCCTGAATGAATCTTTCTCAGGTTTTCGCCTGCCAAATCAGTTATGTTATACTCACAGACACATATTTTAACAGTTTTGGAAACTTTAGAGTGTTGTTATCCAAATCTATCAGTTATATGCATATAATACACTGCTCAAAAGAATAAAGGGAACACTAAAATAAACCATCCTAGATCTGAATGAATGAATTCTTATTAAATACTTTTTTCTTACATAGTTGAATGTGCTGACAACAAAATCCACAAAAATTATCAATGGAAATCCAAATGTATCAACCCATGGAGGTCTGGATTTGGAGTCACACTCAAAATTAAAGTGGAAAACCAAACTACAGGCTGATCAACTTTGATGTTAATGTCCTTTAAAACAAGTCAATGAGGCTCAGTAGTGTGTGTGGCCTCCACGTGCCTGTATGACCTCCCTACACGCCTGGGCATGCTCCTGATGAGGTGGCGGATGGTCTCCTGAGGGATCTCCTCCCAGACACAGACTCCGCAACTCCTGGACAGTCTGTGGTGCAACGTGGCGTTGGTGGATGGAGGAGACATGAATTCCCAGATGTGTCAATTGGATTCAGGTCTGCGGAAGGGGCGGCCAGTCCATAGCATAAATGCCTTCCTCTTGCAGGAACTGCTGACACACTCCAGCCACATGAGGTCTAGCATTGTCGTGCATTAGGAGGAACCCAGGGCCAACCGCACCAGCATATGGTCTCACAAGGGTCTGAGGATCTCATCTCGGTACCTAATGGCAGTCAGGCTACCTCTGGCAAGCACATGGAGGGCTGTGCGGCCCCCCAAAGAAATGCCACCCACACCATGACTGACCACCGCCAAACCGGTCATGCTGGAGGATGTTGCAGGCAGCAAAACGTTCTCCACGGCGTCTCCAGACTTGTCACGTCTGTCACATGTGCTCATGTGCTCAGTGTGAACCTGCTTTCATCTGTGAAGGCACAGGACGCCAGTGGCGAATTTGCCAAATCTTGATGTTCTCTGGCAAATGCCAAACGTCTGCACGGTTTGGGCTGTAAGCCACAACCCCACCTGTGGACGTCGGGCCCTCATACCACCCTCATGGAGTCTGTTTCTGACCGTTTTAGCAGACACATGCACATTTGTGGCCTGCTGGAGGTATTTTGCAGGGCTCTTGGCAGTGCTCCTCCTGATCCTCCTTGCACAAAGGCGGAGGTAGCGGTCCTGCTGCTGGGTTGTTGCCCTCCTACGGCCTCCTCCACGTCTCCTGATGTACTGGCCTGTCTCCTGGTAGCCGCCTCCATGCTCTGGACACTACGCTGACAGACACAGCAAACCTTCTTGCCACAGCTCGCATTGATGTGCATCCTGGATGAGCTGCACTACCTGAGCCACTTGTGTGGGTTGTAGACTCCGTCTCATGCTACCACTAGAGTGAAAGCACCGCCAGCATTCAAAAGTGACCAAAACATCAGCCAGGAAGCATAGGACTGAGAAGTGGTCTGTGGTCACCAACCTGCAGAACCACTCCTTTATTCGGGGTGTCTTGCTAATTGCCTATAATTTCCACCTTTTGTCTATTCCATTTGCACAACAGCATGTGAAATTTATTGTCAATCAGTGTTGCTTCCTAAGTGGACAGTTTTATTTCACAGAAGTGTGATTGACTTGGAGTTACATTGTGTTGTTTAAGTGTTCCCTTTATTTTTTTGAGCAGTGTATATTCTGGGCCCGAGATGCAGGCAGTTTAATTTGGGCATGTATTTCATCCAAAATTCCGAATGCTGCCCCCTACCCTAGAGAAGTTAACAACACTATCAACAAGGCAGGTCCTACAGGCCCTAGTTTTGTCATTACTGGAATACAGTTCAGTTGTGTGGTCAGGTGCTASAGTGAGGGACTTAGGATAATTACACTTGGCTTAGTACAGGGCAGCACGGCTGGCCCTTAAATGTACACGGAGAGCTGACATTAATGATATGCATGTCAATCTCTAATTGCTAAAAGTGGAGGAGAGATTGACTTCATCACTACTTGTTTTTGTAAGAAGTGTTGACAAGCTGAATGCACTGAGCTGTCTGTTCAAACTACTAGCACACAGCTTGGACACCCATGCATACCCTATAAGACATGCCACCAGAGGTCTCTTCACAATCCCCAAGTCTAGAACAGACTGAGAGGTGCACAGTACTACATAGAGCCATGACTACATGGAACTCTATTCCACATCAGGTGACTGATGCAAGCAGTAGAAAGAGATAAAAATAAACCTTATGGAACAGCAGAAAATGTGAAGAGACACAGGTACAGACACACACATTTGCACACATACATGCACTGTAATATTGTTGTATGGTGGTATTATACATTTTTTATTGTAGATATGTAGTGGTGCAATAATGGTATATGATGTACTGTTTTATCTTTTGTGTAATGTGTGTAAGGGCCTTAATGTGCTTGCACCCCAGGAAGAGTAGCTGCTGCCTTGAAAGCAGCTAATGGGGAACCCTAATAAATACAAACGCTGGTAAAAATGAGTTGAAACAGATTTCAGTTTCCTTCCATTAAAATCACCGGCCATGAGAAGCGCCACATCTGGATGAGCATTTTCTTGTTTGCTTATGGCCTTATACAGCTCGTTAAGTGTGTTTTATTTGCCAGCACTGGTTTGTGGTGGTAAATAGACAGCAACTAAAAATATAGATGAAAACCCTCGTTGGTAAATATTATGTMCTACATTTTATCAACTCGAGACTTCCTTAAACACTAGAGATTGAGCACCAGCTGTTATTAACCAAGAGACACACCCCTCCCCCTTCACCTTACCCGAGGCTTACCCTCAGCTCAACACTGGGGTCACTGTTGAGTAAGTTTGAGGGGTGAATCTAGCACATGGAGATGTGTGAAACTTACTCCTCAGCCTGAAGTGTCCACACTTGCGTCAGCGAATAGCTAGCTTTTTGCATAGCGCCAATTAGTAAGATGCTTCAGAAGGGCGGTCACATGTGCTAGGAAGGCAGAGGTCCTGGGTTCGAGCCTCAGTGTGAGCTGAATCTGGAGGAATTGGTACTCGCTGGGCATGCAGCATGATGTCCTTTACACTTGCAACAGTTGTTTCGCAACAGCTTTTGTGAATAACATTTTCAATATATTTCCTTCAACATCTCGTGTTGTGCTTCTTCTTTTACCATTGATATGTTCTAGGCTATTTTGGTACCTCAAGGAGCATCAAGTACTTSTGGAATGTCTACCAATGGCATGTCCAWCTTTTTGTGAGAAATTACACTGGTCACTCAAAACAGTATCTATAAAGTATACATAGCCCACACTTTAGATGAGGCCTCGCAAAAAAATATTTAACTAATGAGTAGTAAATGGTTTATTTATAAGGACCTATATTAAATATCTTATGAATGGAGTAATGATTAATAAATGATAAAAAAAACTATTTACTAATCCATTATAAATGGTTCATTACGTGGAGTTATTATAAAGTGCAACCACATTTACAACCGTCGGAGTAATGATTGATAAATTATTAATACACTTTTTACTAATCCATTATAAATGCGATATTACAAAGTGCCGCCAATGCCATTGCTTGGAATACTTAAGAGACGTAAGGCGGCCATTTTGTTGCATACCACTCACCACTCCTCTCTTCCTTGGGCTAGGGTGACAGCCATTATGGATGGCAGAGTCAATTACTCTTGCCTCCACACTATGCAATATTTATGCAACACTTAGCCAAAAGTCAGAGGGTTAATATTTCATTTACAGATAAGACAGCCTCAACTGAGAAWAGAACTTCAAGGAGAATCCTCTCAGACACCCTTTTACAGCGTTGCTAGCTATATAGCGGAGGTTGTCCTAATGTCATTGAATCACTTTACCTACGGTGCTTTTGATTATTGATGACCTGAATAATTCTACAGTATTCTACACGTTGTAGGCTGGCTTGGTGGATGGAGGGAGACTATTGCATACCATATGTGTACTTAAAGACTCCAACCTGTGGTGTGACATCGATCAAGTGTCCCTGCATTTTGTGGACTTAGGCGAGGAAGAAAATAATGGATTATTTGCTCAATAAACAATTTGGTGTTGGCTAGGTAGGTCACTTTCAGCAGCAATTAAAGACATGGTTGATGGGGAGATTGAGAGATAGTGATAAATAGGCAGCAGGCCGAGGAACTAATGTTACTTGACTGTACAATAAGTTATACTATTACCTGAGACAGTTGCAATGGAGTAGAGTAAAGTACTACAGTAATGTAATGGTAGTGTAAATTGATGGATAATGTTAATTGAGGAATTAAACGAATCAATATAGGTTGCTTTCTATAGTAACCCCCTTGGTAGTTSATATACAATAAGATAAGTGCTGTTTTAAGGTAAGAAATCAGATATAYGTAGCATTAACACTGCAATAATTTATTAATAATTATGAAACGAGTCGGTAATCTGTGTTAACTGAAAAGTATGGAGGCTCTTGAATTTTGCATTAATCTCCCACATCATCCAAAATTAGATGATAACCCTGTCAGATTGTTCCTATTCATCAGCTCTTCTTTGATCTGAGACACAGCAGTATAGTCGCTAATGACCTGCATTTGTATAAGTCCCTATCCACCGAGTCATTGTGGAGAGCCCTCCAGAGATGTGACCCACTATCCTTTATTGCCTCCCTCTTCTTCGCTCATCTCCCAGTTACCCTGGCAGAACAACAAAGTACTGTGCAGGCTCATCCTCGGAAACTCAAGCCTCTCTTCCCGAGGTRCATGGGAGAGGAGCGGAACTAAGAGCTAAATGCATTATAATACATCTTGGCAAAATATACAGTACTCGCCACTAATGTCTGTCGGTTGACCCTTATCCCCAATCCTTGAAGTACTGTCCATTTGTAAATACTGGCACCAGTCGCTGAAGTTGATTCTGGGCAGAGGTGTCATGCCCATAGAGAGCACAGGGGCATGTGAACCCTCAGATTTGTCCAGTAAAAACAAAAAACAAATGTTTTTTCTCTGTAATACTWCTAGCAACTTCACAGTTTTATGAAATTGGCTTTAGCAAGCCTTGATAGGTTCCCAATCTCCCAACTAGCTACCAAGAAGCCATTTCAGGATATCAATCAGGTTAGAGTAGATAGCTTATCTAATTATATTAGCTTGCATATTTGCTGGCAACATTGGTAGACTTTAGAAAAGCAATCAATAACTAAATGTACTGAATAAGACTCACATTCCTTTCAATATTTGACCCARATTTTTGCAGAAATATATTTTTTATTATTATTAACACAACAATACGATACAATATAATACTAAGACAATATGAATGGCTGCTCCMACTGTGGATGTTCTGGTCAGTGGGTGTGCTCAAACCCCACCCGCCCCGATTCACTGGAAAGTCAAAGCCCCAGCCCCCGGCCCAAAGGGATTTTCCAAGGGCGGGAAGGACCTAGCCCTGCCCAACACCCGGGTGGGCATGGAAGCGAGCTCACCCATAACCACCACAACCAGCACACACACCGCTCACAGCGTGAAACCYAAACACAAAACATATATAACAAAATGCAAAACATGCAATGAACACATGCCCATCCTCACCCCTGATTGGAGGACCTCAAACATTTATACTGTGCATGTTGGTATGAATGTATTCCAACACTCGTTAATTCCTACCTTCAGACAACCACAGATCAACCCAGAAAAGCATATTTAGTTTATTTWAAAAAACAACCACCAGTCAGGAGGATGGAGGCAGCTCAAGATGTATGCTTTGATACACAGAAAAAAAATACACAGAGTTAAGCATAATGGTTATGGCTCTAGATTACAGGAAAAAAAGYTGTTTCAGGTGTTAGAAAAAATGCCACATTCTCCAACTTAAAATGCTAAATTCTCCTAGGYACCCCCAGAATGCCACTGAGGTTCAATGAAGGATAAAAAAAAGGTGCTATGTAGAACTTAAAGAGTTCTTCGGATGGAATAGGTCCTTAGTGAGACTATGATTTGTAATGGAGTGCTSCATCAGATGACCTGGCCTCCACAATCACCCGACCTCAACCAATTGAGATGGTTTGGGATGAGTTGGACTGCAGAGTGAAGGAAAAGCAGCCAACAAGTGTGGGAACTTCTTCATGACTGTTGGAAATGCATTCCTCATGAAGCTGGTTGAGAGAATGCCAAGAGTATGCAAAGCTGTCATAAAAGCAAAGAGTGACTACTTTGAAGWATYGCAAATATAAAATATATTYATCATGATACAAGGCGAGACCCAGATGCAGACACAGGAGGCAGATGGTTGGAGTCTAAACAATATTTTTTCATCCAATAGGGTAAGGCAAGAGAATGGTCGTGGACAGGCAAAAGGGTCAAAACCGGTTCACAGTCCAAAAGGTACCGAAGGGCAGGCAGAATCACGCTGGTTGACTTGACTAACATACAAGATGAACTGGCACAGTGAGACAGGAGACACAGGGATAAATACACTGGGGAAAATAAGCGACACCTGGAGGGAGTGGAGACAATAAGTGGAGGCTTGCTGTTTGGGGTTTTAGGCTGGGTTTTAGGCTGGGTTTCTGTACAGCACTTCGAGATATTAGCTGATGTACGAAGGGCTATATAAAATAAACTTGATTTGATTTGATTTGAATAACAGGAACAGGTGAAACAGATCAGGGCGTGACAATATTTTGATTTGTTTAGCACATTTCTGGTTACTACATGATTCCATGTGTGTTATTTCATAGATTTGATGTCTTCACTATTATTCTACAATGTAGAAAATATAAAAAATAWAGAAAAACCCTGGAATGAGTAGGAGTATCCAAACGTTTGACKGGTACTGTACGTATAAAGAAATATATATGGCCAATTGAAAATGATGCAATTACAGTGATAGAAGCCACAATCTATTTRCAATATTAAAGCTGATCCATCCCCAAAGAAAAACAATGAAAAAAATGTAATGGCTATTTTGGCTGTCCCATAGGAGAACCCTTTRAAAAATCCTTGTTGGTTCCAGGTAGATCCCTTTTGGTTTAATGTATAACTGTTTTGGGTTCCATGTAGAACCCTTTCCACAGAGTATTCTACATGGAACCAAAGGKTTTTTTACCTGGAAACAAAAAGGGTWCTCCTATGGAGACAGCTGAAGAACCCTTTTGGAACCCTTTTTTCTGAGTGTACATTGCCTTGCCACTTCCTGGAGCTTAACCATAGTAGGCCTATATTTTGTTACTAGCGGTCTCTTTCTGACATGTGCTGTTTTTGCATTAGAATGTGACAAACTCATGCTGTCTGTTGACACTCTGAAGGCAATTGAGTTATTAAAATGTGTTAAAACTGTACATTGAACTTATATGGGACTATCCAGACAATCATTCAATCAAAATTGCATCACATTCTATCTGGGCCATGATTAGCTGTGATGCAACGAAGGCCTAGAGATTMTGGGGTAAAGTCAATAATACAGACATTGAACATGAGCAAATTTCAATGGACTCTTCATGAAAGTCTGYCATATCCAAAGAGGCTCTTATGTTTCATCAATTAGTTGGAACTAGAAGTATGGGAGACTGACCTCCTTTCATCTCCCCATGCATAATTACTGTGAACTGAAAATAATTAACTTTAATTTTATGAATATGGAGATCTGAATATCATCTTCATTGAGCTATATTAAAAAAATATTGCACCCAGTGCTTCAAATGTGAACAGATTGCAGTTCTATTTCTATCGCAAACTATGTACAATTATTACTATATTAGTTATTGAAAAAGATAACGTCCTAAATTTGGTCTAATTTACGAGAATTAAATGATATGTGGCAGTTACCACATGTTGTTGTTAATAAAGCGGATAACTCTGCTAACACATACAGAATATTAGGTTGCTAGAAAACAGATAACCATCTCCAAAGGAGTCTAGGCCCTTGTCAACTCCACCTTGAAAATCTGAGAAGATTAAATTTGTGCAAGTAATATGTTAGCAACTCAACCTTCTAAGGGGTGGGAGCTTGCACCACATCGCTGTGGTTCAGAAAAATAATGTGTCAAAAAGGGTGTATACAGGCTTTATCTTTCTCTTCTTCCTTGTTCTCTCTTTCTGACAAACAGGAGTCACAGAGGGAGGCATGGTGGATAATTAAGCCACCCAGGTACAACGTCAACTCAGGATCCCTTTAGATGTCACAGATGTTACACTGTCCCACATCAAGCCCAGCTCTGCAGTGACACAGAAAAAAAGAATGACACCCATCATCACCACAAATAAGACACTTTTCCCGAATTGCTGCTGCACTTTTATCTCCCCTACCTCAGTGCAGCATGTGCAAATTCCTAAACCCCAATTTGCATCATGGCCAATTGCCTGGAGTAGTGAACTTGACAGTTTTCTTCCCTGATAACACCTATCACAGCATCAAAACACCACAKTAAACAGACACTTAAGTACCGTGTAATATGCAGTATTACTTCTTGCCTGTTATGTGATCTTTTTATCTCTTAAAAGGCCAGGCAGCCACTACTTCCCCTGAGGCTTCATAGGTGAAGTAAGATTATGTTTTTCCCACCTACTAAAAGACACATGTAGGGTTCTAATCCTGGCTTGGTGCACTTAACGATATTGCTATAATGCAGTATTTACTTGGATCAGACTTGTCTTGAACATGACAAACACAAAAATGACCCCCAAAACAAGTAACTTGCAGTGACAATGGGACACAGACTTGAAAAAGTTCCAGTTGTTTTRCTTACTTTGCTGACAGTGCAGCAGTCTTCAGATTAAAATGCTCCGACCCCATATGTCACCCTGGCCAGTCGTTYCAAACAAGTCCTTTCTTTGTAAAAAAAAATCCTAGAGCACAAAATGCTGACAAATGAGAAGATAAAATGAAGTACCAGAGTAGATACAGTAAAGCTTTCCCTGAGCAAAATATACAATRTATTTTATTGTAATGTATTTCATTTATTGTGTCATGTCTAGTGTATTTTCATCTGAATAACCTAATTTGAATTTAGTATCTAGTTCATKCAACTGTTCATTTCAACATTAACTCCTCCTAGAGTTTACAGACTAGACAAACAACATATATTTTTGGTGTATTTTTATTCAATGTTTTTATGCTATATTAGTCTGATTATCAAGCTGTCCAACCGTTCTTTGAACCAGACAGCATAATGAACATTCTATTCACTTAGCCAAATGAGACATACGTATAGGTAAAATAGCTAATTGTAGTTCACAATCTTCATGCAAACTGTGATATGAGTAACAGGCATTATTGTTAATTTTTCAATGATAATGTAAAAACATAGTACAGTTTCACCGTTGCAGCGTGTGCCCCAATAAGTTGTGAATTCTGAAAAATTGCATTTTACTTTATTTTGCAAGTAAACAATGTTTTATTATTTATTATTCGCACCCACATTTAAGTCATTATTTACAGGCCCATTTGAATAAAGAAATACATCTGTATTCAAAGTTGCGGTAATGAAGGGCCATTCAGAGAAAATCTACAAATGTAATCATATATACACCATTATGAGACACAATGTCAAAAGAGAACTGCGGGTTATTAGCATCTAATAAAATACTCTTCCTGGGTCTCAGTTAGTACACACAGMGTCTCCTCTAATAACTGAAACACCACAGGGGGAAAACAAGCTGCCATGCCGCTTTTAAGCACATTACCAAGTGAAATGCGTACATTTTGATCACTGCACCTACTTAAAAAGCCTAAGTACACCAGAATAATATACAAGCTCCAAGCGCAGGGATCTAATGCTGCAGTTTGTCCAATAATTCATAGGATATCAAGACACTGAGTATACAAAAGAGCAGACAAGGTAATGGCAGCTATGTAACTGAAGGAGGGGTGGGAAGAAAKGAAAATGTCACAAATACACATGTATATCTTTATCTTTTTTCAAATAAATATTAAATATTCTTTAATTTGTGTTAAATCAGGTTCATAAACTCATCAAAAAAAGAAACGTCCCTTTTTCAGGTCCCTGTCTTTCAAAGATAATTCGTAAAAATCCAAATAACGGTAGAGTCCCACCTGGCCAACATCCGGTGAAATTGCAGAGCGCGAAATTCAAAAATACTSAATTCAAATATTTAACATTCTTGAAAATATGTGTTATACATCAAAATWAAGCTTAACTTCTTGTTAATCCAGCCGCTGTGTCAGATTTCAAAAAAGGCAAAGCAAACCATGCGATTATCTGAGGACAGCGCCCCGCATACAAAAGCATGAAAATCATATTTCAACCAGGCAGGTGCAACACAAAAGTCAGAAATAGCGATATAGAAAATGCCTTACCTTTGATGATCTTCTTCTGTTGGCACTCCAAAAKGTCCCAGTTACATCACAAATGGTCCTTTTGTTCGATAATGTCCTTCTGCAGCATGCCTAAGGCACGTTCACGCAGATGARCAGGGACCCTGGGCATCTTTCTTTTGGTGTTTTTTCAGATTCAGTAGAAAGGCCTCTTTAGTGTCCTAMGATTTCATAACTGTGACCTTAATTGCCTACCGTCTGTAAGTTGTTAGTGTCTTAATGACCGTTCCACAGGTGCATGTTCATTAACTTCTTATGGATAGGGGGCAGCATTTTCACGTTTGGATGAAAAGCGTGCCCAGAGTAAACAGCCTGCTACTCAGTCCCAGTTGCTAATATATGCATATGTTTAGTATATTTGRATAGAAAACACTCTGATGTTTCTAAAACTGTTTGAATGATGTCTGTGAGTATAACATAACTCATATGGCAGGCRAAAACCTGAGAAAAATCCAACCAGGAAGTGGGAAATCTGAGGTTTGTAGGTTTYTCAAAGCTTGGCCTATCGAATACACAGTGTCTATGGGGTCATTTTGGACTTCCTAGGGCTTCCACTAGATGTCAACCGTCTTTAGAAACTTGTTTGAGGCTTCTACTGTAAAGGAGGGGCTCATAAGGGATCTTTGAGTCAGTGGTCTGAACATATTGAACATTTATGATAACATCCTAAAGATTGATTCTATACATCGTTTGATATGTTTCTACGACCAGTAATATAACTTTTTGGAATTTTCRTCCGACATTTCCACTAGACTTGTCCGCGCCTCGTGAGTTTCGATATGTTTACTAAACGCCCTAACAAAAGGAGGAATTTGGACATAAATTATGGACTTCATGGAACAAATCAAACATTTATTGTGGAACTGGGATTCCTGGGAGTGCATTCTGACGAAGATCATCAAAGGTAGGTGAATATTTATAATGCTATTTTTGACTTATGTTGACTCCAACATGGCGGATATCTTCTTGGGCTGTGTATGTCTCTGAGYGCCATACTCAGATTTTTGCATGGTTTGCTTTTTCCGTAAAGTTTTTTTKAAATCTGACACAGCGGTTGCATTAACTTCTTTGGGCTGCAAGCCGAAGCCGGGCACAATATGACAACAGCCACTTCAAGTGCAGGGCGCGAAATTCAAAATTTCTGACCAAATAACTATTCATAAACGTTACTTAAAAAATACATGTTGTATAGGAAATGATAGATACACTAGTTCTTAATGCAATCGCCGTGTTAGAATTCTAAAAATAACTTCATTACGACATCCAGCTTACGTTATAGCGAGAGAGTGCCCAAAATCTGGGCGCAAACTAATAGTACACATGTTCGACAGATATATGAAATAACATCATAAAATGGGTCCTACTTTTGATGATCTTCCATCAGAATGTGTACAAGGGGTCCTTTGTCGGGAACAATCGGTGTTTGGTTTTAGAATGTCCTCTTCTCCAGTCAATTAGCACGGAAAGCTAGCAAAGTGGCGCGAAGCTCTCCTTCGTGAACAACGCAGACAACGCAACACGCCTAACGTCCGAAGAAATG
>NC_036842.1:47038794-47051149 GCF_002910315.2 Salvelinus sp. IW2-2015
GAATATATTATTTTAGACAATATTTAACTTTTCACACACTTAACAAGTCCAATTACAGCAATGAAAAGATAAACCAGTACTCTTGTGAATCCAGCCACATCCCTGATTTTTAAAATGTTTTACAGGGAAACACCCTATATTTATTTAGCTCATACCAACGATAGCAAAAGACAACATTTTTTCTCCACACTTCACTGTATAGGTAGCGTTCACAAACTTCGACACTAACAAATAAATAGTCACTAACCAAGAACAACTTCATCAGATGACAGTCTTATAAACATGTATTTATGTATGATATGTTTTGAAAATGTGCATATTTCAGGTATAAATCACAGTTCTACATTGCAGCTCTCCTATCAAATGAGCGCGATGGACAGCCAGATAATTACAGAGACCAACGTCAAATACCTAAATACGGCATCATAAAACATTTCTGAAAAATACAAGCGTACAGCAAATGAAAGACCAACATCTTGGTGAATCCAGCCAAATTTCCAGATTTTTTAAGTGTTTTACAGCGAAACAACACAATTATAGCAATATTGGCTTATCCACAAGATGCTTTCTTTCATTTGCTGTACACCATGTATTTTTCAGAAATGTTTTATGATGTGAGTATTTAGTGATTTCACGTTGTGTCTTGTAATACTCTGGCTGCTTCGGTCTATTGTGAGGTAGCTGTGATGGTAGCTGCAATGTAAAACTGATTTCCTCAAATATGCACATTTTCGAACAAAACATAGAATTTATTGTATAACATGTTATAAGACTGCTCATCTGATGAAGTTGTTTCTTGGTTAGTTTGGTTGTTCTTGGTTAGTTAGGTTGGTTTTGTGCATGCTACCTGTGCTGTGAAAAATGTCTGTCCTTTTTGTATTTGTGGTGAGCTAACATAAAATATCGTGGTGTTTTTGCTGTAAAAACATTTAAAAATCGGACATATTGGCTGGATTCACAAGATGTTTATCTTTCATTTGCGTATTGACTGTTAATGTGTGAAAGATTAATATTTCTAAAAAATATCTTTTGAATTTCGCGCCCTGCACTTGAAGTGGCTGTGTGTCATATGTGTCCCGGCTTCGGCTTGCAGCCCCAAAGAAGTTAATGCAACCGCTGTTGTCAGATTTAAAAAAACTTTACGGAAAAAGCAAACCATGCAAAAATCTGAGTTTGGCCTCAGAGACATACACAGCCCAAGAAGATATCCGCCATGTTGGAGTCAACATAAGTCAAAAATAGCATATAAATATTCACCTACCTTTGATGATCTTCGTCAGATGCACTCCCAGGAATCCCAGTTCCACAATAAATGTTGAATTTGTTCCATGAAGTCCATAATTTATGTCCAAATTCCTCCTTTTGTTAGGGCGTTTAGTAAACATATCGAAACTCACGAGGCGCGGACAAGTCTAGTGGAAATGTCGGAGAAAATTCCAAAAAGTTATATTACTGGTCGTAGAAACATATCAAACGATGTATAGAATCAATCTTTAGGATGTTATCATAAATGTTCAATATGTTCAGACCACTGACTCAAAGATCCCTTATGAAGCCCCTCCTTTACAGTAGAAGCCCAAACAAGTTTCTAAAGACGGTTGACATCTAGTGGAAGCCCTAGGAAGTCCAAAATGACCCCATAGACACTGGTGTATTCGATAGGCCAAGCTTGAAAAACCTACAAACCTCAGATTTCCCACTTCCTGGTTGATTTTTCTCAGGTTTTCGCTGCCATATGAGTTATGTTATACTCACAGACATCATCTTCAAACAGTTTTAGAAACATCAGAGTGTTTTCTCCAAATATACTAAACATATGCATATATTAGCAACTGGGACTGAGTAGTAGCAGGCTGTTTACTCTGGGCACGCTTCATCCAAACGTGGAAATGCTGCCCCCCTATCCATAAGAAGTTAATGAACATGCACCTGTGACGTCATTAAGACACTAACAACTTACAGACGGTAGGCAATTAAGGTCACAGTTATGAAATCTAGGACACTAAAGAGGCCTTTCTACTGAATCTGAAAAAACACCAAAAGAAAGATGCCCAGGGTCCCTGCTCATCTGCGTGAACGGGCCTAGCGATGCTGCAGAAGGACATTATCGAACAAAAGGACCATTTGTGGTGTAACTGGGACTTTTGGAGTGCCAACAGAAGAGATCATCAAAGGTAAGGCATTATACGCTATTTCTGACTTTGTGTTGCACCTGCCTGGTTGAAATATGATTTTCATGCTTTTGTATGCGGGGCCTGTCCTCAGATAATCGCATGGTTTGCTTTGCCTTTTTTGAAATCTGACACAGCGGCTGGATTAACAAGAAGTAAGCTTATTTTGATGTGATATAACACATATTTTCAAGAATGTTAAATATTTGAATTCTGCAGTATTTTTGAATTTCGCGCTCTGCAATTTCACCGGATGTTGGCCAGGTGGGACTCTACCGTTATTTGGATTTTTACGAATTATCTTGAAAGACAGGGACCTGAAAAGGGGACTTTCTTTTTTTGATGAGTTTATGAACTATATTTAAACAAATAAGAATATTTAATATTTATTTGAAAAAAAGATAAAGATATACATGTGTATTTGTGACATTTTCCTTTCTTCCCACCCCTCCTTCAGTTACATAGCTGCCATTACCTTGTCTGCTCTTCTGTATACTCAGTGTCTTGATATCCTATGAATTATTGGACAAAACTGCGCATTAGATCCCTGCGCTTGGAGCTTGTATATTATTCTGGTTGACTTAGGCTTTTTAAGTAGGTGCAGTGATCAAAATGTACGCATTTCACCTGGTAATGTGCTTAAAAGCGCATGGCAGCTTGTTTTCCCCCTGTGGTGTTTCAGTTATTAGAGGAGACTCTGGTGTGACTAACTGAGACCCAGGAAGAGTATTTTATTAGATGCTAATAACCCGCAGTTCTCTTTGACATTGTGTCTCATAATGTGATGTATATATGATTACCTTTGTAGATTTCTCTCTGAATGGCCCTTCATTACCGCAACTTGTACAGATGTTTTCTTTATTCAAATGGGCCTGTAAATAATGACTTAAATGTGGGTGCGAATAATAAATAATAAACACATTGTTTACTTGCAAAATAAAGTAAAATGCAATTTTTCAGAATTCACAACTATTGGGGCACACGCACTGCAACGGTGAAACTGTACTATGCTTTTACCTTATCCTTGAAAAATTAACAAATAATGCCCGTTACTCATATCATCAAGTTTGCATGAAGATGTGAATACAATAGCTATTTTACCTATACGTATGTCTCATTTGGCTAAGTGAATAGAATGTTCATTATGCTGTTGCTGCGTTCAAAGAACGGTTGGACAGCTTGATAATCAGACTAAATAGCCAACAACATAGAATAAAAATACACACAAAAATATATGTTGTTTGTCTAGTCTGTAAACATCTAGGAGGAGTTAATGTTGAAATGAACAGTTGGATGAACTAATTACTAAATCAAATTAGGTATTCAGATGAAAAATACACTAGACATAGACACAATAAATGAAATACATTACAATAAAATAATTGTATATTTTGCTCAGGGAAAGCTTACTGTATCTACTCTGGTACTTCATTTATCTTCTCATTTGTCAGCATTTGTGCTCTAGGATTTTTACAAAGAAAGGACTTGTTTGAACACTGCACTGCCAGGGTGGACATATTGGGGTCGGAGCATTTAATCTGAAGACTGCTGCACTGTCAGCAAAGTAAGAAAACAACTGGAACTTTTTCAAGTCTGTGTCCCATTGTCACTGCAAGTACTTGTTTGGCGTCGTTTTGTGTTTGTCATGTTCAAACAAGCTGATCCAAGTAAATACTGCATCTATAAGCGACATATCGTTAAGGCACCAAGCCAGGATTAGAACCCTACATGTGTGCTTTTAGTAAGGGTGGGAAAACATAATCTTACTTTCACCTATGAAGCCTCAGGGGAAGTAGTGGGCTGCTGGGCCTTTTAAGAGTAAAAAAGATCACATAACAGGCAAGAAATACTGCATATTAGCACGGTACTTAAGTGTCTGTTTTAATGTGGTGTTTTGATGCTGTGATAGGTGTTATCAGGGAAGAAAACTGTCAAGTTCACTTACTCCAGGCAATTGCGCCATGATGCAAATTGGGGTTTAGGATTTGCACATGCTGCACTGAGGTAGGGGGAGATAAAAGTGCAGCAGCCTCGGGAAAAGTGTTTATTTGTGTGGTGATATGGGTGTCATTCTTTTTTTCTGTGTCACTGCAGAGCTGGGCTTGATGTGGGACAGTGTAACATCTGTGACATCTAAAGGGATCCTGAGTGACGTTGTACCTGGGTGGCATTATTATCCACCATTGCCTCCTCTGTGACTCCTGTTTGTCAGAAAGAGAGAACAAGAAGAAGAGAAAGATAAAGCCTGTATACTACCCTTTTTGACACATATTTTTCTGCAACCACAGCGATGTGTGCAAGCTCCCACCCCTTAGAAGGTTGAGTTGCTAACATATTACTTGCACAAATTTACATCTCAGAAATTTCAAGGTGGAGTTGACAAGGGCTAGACTCCTTTGGAGATGGTTATCTGTTTTCTAGCAACCTAATATTCTGTATGTTTAGGCAGATTATCCCTTTATTAACAAACAACATGTGTAACTGCCACTATCATTTAATTCTCGTAAATTAGACCAAAATTTAGGACGTTATCTTTTTCAATAACTAATATAGTATAATAATTTAGACATAGTTTGCGATTAGAAATAGAACTGCAATCTGTTCACATTTGAAGCACTGGGTGCAATTATTTTTTAATATAGCTCAATGAAGATGATATTCAGATCTCCATATTCATAAAATTAAAGTTAATTATTTTCAGTTCACAGTAATTATGCATGGGAGATGAAAGGAGGTCAGTCTCCCATACTTCTAGTCCAACTACATTGATGAAACATAAGAGCCTCTTTGGATATGCAGACTTCATGAAGAGTCTCATTGAAATTTGCTCATGTTCAATGTTGGATATGACTTTACCCCAAATCTCTAGGCCTTCGTTGCATCACAGCTAATCATGGCCCAGATAGATGTGATGCAATTTTGATGAATGATTGTCTGGATAGTCCCATATAAGTTCAATGTACAGTTTAACACATTTTAATAACTACATTGCCTTCAGAGTGTCAACAGACAGCATGAGTTTGTCACATTCTAATGCAAAAACAGCACAGTCAGAAGAGACCGGTAGTAACAAAAAATTAGGCCTACTATGGTTAAAGCTCCAGGAAGTGGCAAGGCAATGTACACTCAGAAAAAAGGGTTCCAAAAGGGTTTTCAGCTGTCTCCATAGGAAACCCTTTTGTTTCCAGGTAAAAAACCCTTTGGTTCCATGGTAGAATACTCTGTGGAAAGGTTCTACATGGAAACCCAAAACAGTTATACATTAACCAAAAAGGGATCTACTGGAACCAACAAGGATTTTTTAAAGGTTCTCCTATGGACAGCAAATAGCATTACATTTTTTTCATTGTTTTTCTCGGTGGATGGATCAGCTTTAATATTGAAATAGATTGTGGCTTCTATCACTGTAATTGCATCATTTTAATTGCCATATATATTCTTTATACGTACAGTACCGTTGCAAACGTTTGTGATACTCTACTCATTCCAGGGGTTTTTCTTATTTTTATATATTTTCTACATTGTTAAAGAAATAGTGGAAGACATCAAATCTATTCGGATACCCACCCGCCCCCACGCTCCCCAGCATTGACTAACACACGACTGGCAATCTAGTGTAGCTTAACCAGAGAAGTGCTGCTAAACAAATCGAAAATATTGTCTACGGCCCTGGATCTGTTTTCACCGAGTGTTCCTGTGGTATTTCACAATTCAAAGTCAAATCAAGTTTATGATTTACTATGATAAGCCCTTCGCACGATCCAGCTAATATCTCACAGTGACTTCACAGGAAAGCCCATCCTGAGAAACCCAGCCTAAAACCCCAACACATGGCAGCATGCGCTCCACTTATTGTCTCCCACTCCCTCCAGGTGAGTTCGCATTTTTCCCCAGTGTGGTAGAAAAATTCTGGCTGTCAGCCTAGCTGGCTGCGCTGAAGTGGCTGGCTGTCAGCCTTATCACCGTGTGTCTCCTGCTCTGTGTGCACCATTGGTGGCGCAGTTCACTTGTATGTTCAATAATCTAATAAAACTATATTGAAAAAACATACTTTACGATGATATTGTCACATTTATCAAATAAAATCAAAGCCGGAGATATTAGCCGTCTATAACGACAGCTTTTCAGAAGGCAATACCCRGTCCCTTCTCGCGCCTTCCAGAAAACAGGAAATTGGTGTCACGTCATGCCAAGAGCTCTTATTCCACCTCAGATCAAGTTATACACTCCATTTCTTCTCTCACTCCCTGTTGACATCTAGTGGAAGGCGTATGAAGTGCATGTATACTAATACATATCAAGCACATTTATAGGCAGGCCCTAGAACAGAGCATCGATTTCAGATTTTCCACTTCCTGTCAGGAAGTTTGCTGCAAAATGAGTTCTGTTTTACTCACAGATATAATTCAAACGGTTTTAGAAACGAGAGTGTTTTCTATCCAATAGTAATAATAATATGCATATTGTACGAGCAAGAATTGAGTACGAGGCCATTTGAAATGGGCACCTTTTATCCAGGCTACTCAATACTGCCCCTGCAGCCCAAAGAGGTTAACCTTTTCTCAATCTAGGGGGTGCTGTTTCAACTTTGTCATTTATCGTTCCCAAATTAAACTGCCTCGTACTTGGGCATGTCTGCGCCACATAGCTAMTGTTTGCTGCTATTTCCAAAGTTGAAGAGGACGTTCTACAACCGAGCAACGATTCTTTTGGACAAAGGACAACTTGCCCAAGATTCTGATGGAAGCTCRTCCAAAAGTAAGAGCTATTTATGATGTTAATAAGTATTTCTGTGAAAAAATGTAAAATAATTTGTCCGCCATTAATTTCGGCACTGGTCTGGCTGTAACGCACACTCTATGTCTAGTAACGTTAATTTTAAAAATCTAACACAACGGTTGCATTAATAACTAATGCATCTTTCATTTGCTGTCCAACCTGTATTTTTTAGTCAAGTTTACGATTAGTTATCGATTAGATTAGGTGCCTCTCCAAGATGGCGCCGGCCAGAATGCCTGAAATGTTGCTACTGATCACATTGTATAACCACGATTTGTGCTGCTAAATATGCACATTTTCGAACAAAACCTATATGCATTATGTAATATGATGTTACAGGACTGTCATCTGATGAAGTTTATCAAGGTTAGTCAAAAATTATATATCTTTTGCTGGATTGTTACGATCGCTAACCTTTGCTGCTGGTAAATTGCTTGTGTTTCTGGCTATTGTGGTAAGCTAATATAATGCTATATTGTGTTTTCGCTGTAAAACACTTAAACTGTCTAATTCTGTTAGTTCTCCAACGCGTCTTTTAGGGATTGTTTGGAGGGCTTTCGTTACTGTAAAGGGAAGATAGTGGGCTCCATAAGGGATCTTTGACTGTCAGCTGGCTCTACTTTGTGACAAACACTTTTATGAACGTGAACATTTTCATGGTGAATAACATATTCCCTACAAAGAAATGGATTCCATTCTCTATACATCGTTTAGATATGTTCTACGACCCCTGAGTAACTTAATTATCTCTTGTGGATTCATCCGACATTATTCCACTATAATCAAGACTGTTTGGTCGGGTCGCAGACGCCGGTTTTACCGCCTCGGCTCACCGCGCCTCCTTGTGAAGTTTCGAATATGTACCTGCATGATATTTTACTAAACGTTTGTGGATCTATACCTTGAACCAAAAGAGAGGAATTAATGGGATGGAGATTTTATTATTAGCTGCGTCGTACACCACCTTTTAAGTTCATGATGACATCAGCGCTGGATACCAAATAAAATTCAACTACATAGATTTTTTATTGTGGAACTAGTGGGGATGTCCTCGGTGTGGGAGTGCCATGTCTGTACGAACGTATACCAAAAGAGGGTAGACTAGCCATGTGGAGATATATCTATAGAGGCACTTTAATGTTCAGATAGTGAGTGTAGCCGGTTCAGAGGTGCCACCTGGAGCCGGGACCCCGCTGTTTGATATTGCGCCACTTCCTGGAAGTAATTCATTGGGATCTGGACGCTGTAATTTTATGTTGACATCCAACCATGTGGCGCGGGATTACTTCTGGCTGGTTGTATGTCTCTGAGGTGATAAGATTAGAGTGAGCACATCACTATCAGACTTTTTGCATGGGATTTAGCCTTCTTTTTCCGTAAAGTTTTTTTTTTGATCGAAATCTGACACTAGCTGGTCTGCATTAACCTTTCCTTTGTCTGAGTTTGGCTTTGCAAGCGATACTAGTCAATCTACATTCGTGACGGTCTCCTGGGGAATCACAATGTTAGATGGCGACTCTACAACATGTCCCACTTCAAGTGCATCTAATCGGGCGACTAAAACGACCTTACGAACAATTTTATGTCATAAAAGAAGAATAAAGTAGGATAAATTTTTTTTAGAATATTAACTTTTCACACAAATTGTATGAGGGGATGGCGTTGGGTAATCAAGGTATAACAAGTCCAAAATAACAGCAAATGTGAAAGATAACAATCTTGTGATCCAGGACCCAATATTTGGATTCCTATTTATGACCTAGCTTCCTATCTGTCCGATTTTACTGTCCTGTTTTAGTCGCTTTACGTTTTAACTAATGTTGTATACTAGCCCACAAATCCAAACACCACGTACTTTTTCGAATGATGTGTATCGGTTAGCTCTCAGCCATCTAAAATACAAAAAAATGGGACAGGACATTTTCACAGCACACGCGGTAAAGGGGTTCCAGAGCAACCTAGAGCACAAAACCAGACCTAAGTAACCAATGAAGACACCCAACCCAAACTACCAAGAGAAACAACCTTTCACAGATGGACAGTCTTAGTCGCCTGTATAACAATATGAAAAAGTACTTACCATATATTATAGTTCTCGATGCTATCTTCATTGTGTCGGAAGTAAGATGTGCATATTTGGAGGAGTATAGAAATCAGTTGTGTTACCATTCTCTTGCAAGCTACTCTAATGCACAGCTACTCTGTCACAATATAGCACCGCCAAAAGGCTGAACTAACATGTGGTAGGTGCCGACCAGCAGGAAGTAAAAATACAGGACTCACGACCGACCAACGTGTGAAAAACCCTCAGATTACTCATCATAAAAACATTTCTGAAAAAAACTACCATGGTATGGTACGTAGGCAAATGAAAGACAAGTCCATACTTGGGAATTCCAGCCAAATGGAATATTTCCAGATTTCTTAAGTGTTACAGCAGAAAAAACACACCAAACTTAGTATAATGTAGAAGATAATCTTCAGTCGATGACCTACAATTAGCCCCAGAAACTACAAACCCATCTACCCTGCTTAGACAGCTAAGCAGCCAAAAGTTAGCATCGGTAAACAAACCAGCAAAACGGATAATATTAATTATGAGCTAACCTGGATAGCACTTCATCAGATACCGAGGTCCTATAACATCAGGTTACTAGCATTACACGTATGTTTTTTTGTTCGAAAATGGCAAATAGAGGTTTCAGGATACGATCTAGTATTAAGAGCTTGACAATCATTTGGTTGGTTTAATTCGAACATTTGTCCTAACGTTGCAATCCTTTTTATCCCCAGAATAGTTTTCCAGCGAACACACCCGTATCTCTTTTTATGCATCACTCACCTTATATTGGCTAATACGCTGACCAACCCACCAACAACTACATCATAAACTTACTAGAAAAAATACATGTGCTATTACATATAGGAAATTGATAGATACATCTAGTTACTTTTAAGCAATCGCCTGTGTCTAATTGTTAGAATTCTAAGTATAACTTTCATAGCGATCCGAGCCCTTACGTACTCGATAGTTGCGGCAATAAAATCTGGTGGTCGTCGCGGAATGAGGAAGTGTGGGGTAAATTTCCAACAGTTAATCTGTATTTAAGTAGCGAGGAGTGACGCCAATCTGGGGCGGCAAATACTTGAACGTACACATCGTTCGACCAGGACGTTTATATGTGAAATAAACCATCATTAAAGGTCCTACTTTAGATTTTGATCTGTCTATTCCAGAAAATAGTCGGTAAATCGATTGGGTACCAAGGAGGACCTTGTCTATCATGGGTACAAATTCAGACCAAGATCTATATCCAGGTACATCTAAAGTGAGCCCTTAACGTAAGAATAGCTCATTAAGGGGGAGGAGATAAAATTCCTAGTGTTTCCCGGAGAAATTCTACACCCCACTACCACTAGTATATCCTGATGGAAGTCAAGTACTATCGTCAGGTGTTATAGGTACGTTGATTTTTGGCTATTTTTTAAATTTAGAATGTCCTACCTTCTCCAAGTCATACTTTCAGCTCACAGGGCCTACAAGCCTAGCAATATCTACACAACCATTTCTATCCATAAATGCAGTGCCACGGGCGCTCCTTATACACAGACTGGCCTGACATCTTCCGTTTCATGGTGTGTTGCTTATGGAATAAGCTCTCTGTCCTTCCCACGTGAACAAATAACACAATAGCCATCAGACCAAACTCAGCAACGAACCACGAAGATACACCTAAGCGCGTTGCCCGTCGAAAGAAGTGAAACGAAAAAGAATTTCTCATTATAGGTCTTTTAATTATCGAGGTTTATAAACCTCGACCAAACTTAATTGAAAAAAAACATTTACGTTTACTTGGCTCCATGGTATCATTTGTCACATTTATCATAAATACTAAAAATATCAACCCAAGTGTCCTCGGAATGTATATCATGCACGTCTCTTCCCTATATAACGACAGCTTGTTCAGAGGCGCATATACCCAGTGATAAGCGGGGTGGTCCCTTCTCAGCGTGCGTCGCTCTTAAATCTTCTCAGAGCGAGTATAAACCAATGAAAATTACCTGGCGTATGTACACACGTCATGCCAAGAGCTCTTATTCCACCTCAGATCAAGTTATACACTCCATTTCTTCTCTCACTCCTTGACATCTAGTGGAAGGCGTATGAAGTGCATGATACTAATACATATCAAGCACATTTATAGCAGGCCCTAGAACAGAGCATCGATTTCAGATTTTCCACTTCCTGTCAGGAAGTTTGCTGCAAAATGAGTTCTGTTTTACTCACAGATATAATTCAAACGGTTTTAGAAACTAGAGAGTGTTTTCTATCCAATAGTAATAATAATATGCATATTGTACGAGCAAGAATTGAGTACGAGGCCATTTGAAATGGGCACCTTTTATCCAGGCTACTCAATACTGCCCCTGCAGCCCCAAGAGGTTAACCTTTTCTCAATCTAGGGGGCTGTGTTTCAACTTTGTCATTTATCGTTCCCAAATTAAACTGCCTCGTACTTGGGCATGTCTGCGCCACATAGCTAATGTTTGCTGCTATTTCCAAAGTTGAAGAGGACGTTCTACAACCAGCAGCAACGATTCTTTTGGACAAAGGACAACTTGCCCAAGATTCTGATTGAAGCTCTCCAAAGTAAGAGCATTTATGATGTTAATAAGTATTTTGTGTGAAAAATGTAAAGTAATTTGTCCGCCATTAATTTCGGACTGGTCTGGCTGTACGCACACTCATGTCTAGTAACGTTAATTTTAAAAATCTAAACAGCGGTTGCATAATAACTAATGCATCTTTCATTTGCTGTCCAACCTGTATTTTTTTGTCAAGTTTACGATTAGTTATCGATTAGATTAGGTGCCTTCCAGAATGGCGCCGGCCAGAATGCCTGAAATTTTGCTACTGATCACATTGTATAACCACGATTTGTGCTGCTAAATATGCACATTTTCGAACAAAACCTATATGCATTATGTAATATGATGTTACAGGACTGTCATCTGATGAAGTTTATCAAGGTTAGTCAAAAATTATATATCTTTTGCTGGATTGTTACGATCGCTAACCTTTGCTGCTGGTAAATTGCTTGTGTTTCTGGCTATTTGTGGTAAAGCTAATATTAATGCTATATTTGTCTGTTTTCGCTGTAAAACACTTAAAAAAATCTGAAATATTGGCTGGATTCACAAGAGTGTTGGTGTCTGTTCAGTGCTGTTGTCACGCTGCCTTGGTCTGTTATGAGTGTCTGATTGATTGTCATAGCGTGGTTTTTGTGGTCGATGAGTGATATTATTTAGGGTAATAGTCGTTTTTGATGAGTCGGTGTGGGAATTTAGAGGGCGAGATGGTAGGTTTGACGTTATCGGAAAGTCTGTCTGTAAGTCGAGTATTT